>NW_016908734.1:34213-59178 GCF_001483705.2 Eufriesea mexicana | reverse complement strand
CGTTGGGCTAGCTTGCGTTCGATTATGCTATGATTGGGTAGGTTGTACAAGGATTGCTTGGTCTTTCACGCTGTACACTGCTATTCATAGGATTTCTGCACCCTAGTGTGATCTAATATGTTCAGCTTGAATTTGGAAGGGCCAGCAATACTGGTCCCAGCACGTCAGTTTGTGTTAAGTTTCATTTCGTTAGGTTAGGTTAGTTTGGGTCCGATTAGGATGGCTGACTTTCCTGCTATGCACTGCCATTCAATGGACTTCTGCGCCCAAATCTCCACTAATATGCTCCACTTGGCGATGGGGTTGCCAGCAATAGTTGTCTAGGCACGTTAGTTTGGATTATGTTGCGCATGGTTATGTCACGTTTGGTTTGGTTAGGATATGATAACGACTTTTGCGCTGTACACAGCTATTCAGTGGATTTCTGTGGTCTACATTGCTGTGCTGCCCTCTTCTCCACTATGGTGCCTCCAGCAATTGTGGTCGTGAAACGATGGGGTGTGTTAGGTTATGTTAGGTTAGGCTTGGTTGTGATAGGCTCGGCTATTATGGCTTTGACTTTTGCGCTATACTCTGCTATTCGTTGTATTTCTGCCCTCTACTGTGCTGCGATACGCTTTGATTGGCTCTGAGGTGGACAGCAATGTTGGTATCAGCACGTTAGCTTGGGCTACGCTACGTTCGGTTACGTTACATTTTCCTGGGGTAGGTCTGCAAAGCTATGACTTTCGTGATATACACTGCTATTTGGTGAATTTCTGCGCTCTACATTGGTCAACTATACTCTGATCGACCCTGGGGAGGCGAGCAATAGTGGTCGTGACACGTCCGGTTGTGTTATGCTAAGTTTGGTTTGGTTAGGTTATGTCACGTATGGTCAGGTTATCATTGCCTTTTGCGCTATACACTGCTATTCGGTGGACTTCTGCGCTATACTGTGTTCTATTATATTCTTCTCGACTCTGGGAAGCCAACAATAGTGGTCGGTGCGAGTTAGGCTTGGTCAGGCTACGTTTGGTTAGAATCCGTTTGATTGGGTTGGGTTAGGATATTTTTGACTTCTGCCCTGTACACTGTAATTCGGTGGTCTGCTGCGGTCTACTGTGCTCTGGTATGTTCTGCCTGGCACTGCGGAGGCCAGCAATAGTGGTGCCGACACGTTAGGTTATGTAAGGGTACGTTTGGAAACATTACGTTTGGATGTGTTAGGACAGGGTAGCTTCGACTTTTGCGCTGCACACCGCTTTTCGGCGGATTTCCACTCTCTACATTGCTCTACTAAACTCCGCTCGACCCTGGGCAGGCCAGTAATAGTGGTCCCGGCACGTTAGTTGATTCATGCTACGTTTGGTTATGTTATGTTTGGTCAGGGTAGGAGAGGGTAGCACCGACTTTTCTGCTGTACACTGCAATTCGGGGTACTTACGTGCTATACTAACCTCTGATTTTCTCTGCTCGTCACTGGGGAGGCCAGCAATAGTGGTCGCTGCGCGTTAGGTTGAAGAAGGCTTCGTTTGGATATGTTACGATTGGTTAGGTTTGGAGGGAGTAGTTTTGACTTTTGCGTTATACTCCGCTATTCGGCGGATTTCTGCGTTCCACTCTGAACAGACGTTTTCTGCTTGGCTCTGGAAGAGGGCAGCAATAGTGGTCTCCGCACCTTATGCTGAGTTAGGCTACGTTCTGTTGGGTCAGGTTAGGTCAGGTTAGGATTGGCTCTCTATGACTTTTGTGCTTTACACTGCATCGCCTGGGACTTCTGTGATCTGCTGTCCCTTAGTATACCCTGCTCGGCTATGTGGAAGTCAGCAATTGTGGCGCATGGCGGTAAGGTGGAGCTAGGCTAAGACTGGTTATGCTACGCTCGGTTAGGTTAGGCTAGGTCAGCTTTGACTTTCGTGCTGTGCATTGCTATGCGGTGGATTTCTGCGCTCTACTGTGATCTAATATGCTCTGCCTTGTTGTGGGGATGTCAGAAGCTGTGGCCGCGGTTCGTTGGGTTGTGTCATGTTACGTTTGGTTGTGTTACCTTTTGTTACGTTGGGAGAGGATAGATCTGCCTTTTCTGCTATAGACTGCTACTAGGTGGATTTCCGCGCTCTACTGTGCTCTGGTATATTCTCTTTGGCTGTGCGGATGTCAGCAGAAATAGTCTAGGCATGTTAGGTGGAGTTAGGTCACGTTTGTTTATGTTACGTTGGGATAGGTTAGGCTAGGGTACCTTTGCCTTTTGCGCTGTGAGTTGCTGTTCGGTGGGTTTCTGCTCACTACTGTGATATAATACGCTCTGCTTTGCCGTGGTGAGTCCACAAATAGTGACTGCGTCGCGTTGGCTTTTTCAGTCTACGTTTGGTTAGGTTCGGTTTGTTTGGGTTAGGATAGGATATCTTCAACTTCTGTACTGTACACAGCAATGCAGTGGGCATGTGCGGTATACTGTGCTCTAGTATGTTCTGCTTGGCTCTGGGGCTGCCAGTAACAGAGGCCACGGCACATTAGGTTGAAATAGGATACGTTTGGCTATGTTATGTTAGTTTTGATTATGTTTGGATAGATTCGACTTTTCTGTTGCACACTGCGGTTCTATGGGTTTCTGCGCTCTACTGTGCCCTAATTTACTCTGCTTAGCTCTTGAGGGGCCAGCAGTAGAGATCTCGGCACGATGGGTTGAGGTAGGCTAGGAATCGTTAGATATGTTTGCTTGGGTTTGGTATGCATATCTTTGACTCTCGTGCTATGCACTGTTATTCGTTCGTTTTCTGCTCTCTACTGTGCTCCGTTATCTTCCGCTTGGCGCTAGGGAGGCCTGCAATAGTGGTCCGGGCACGTTTTGTTGGATTACGTTGCGCTTGGTTATGTTACGATTGGTTTGGTTTAGATAGAGTAACTACGACTTTTACGCCATACACTGCAATTCCGTGGAATTCGGAGCCCTGCATTGTCCTACCACTCTCTACTAGACTCTGGGGAGCCCAGCAACAGCGGACGTGGCACGTTAGCCTGAGTTATGTTAAGTTTGGTTATGCTACGATTGGTTAGGTTATGACATGATAGGTCAGACTTTTCTGCTATACACTGCTATTCGGTAGATTTATGGGCTCTACTGTGCTATAACATGCTCTGCTCGGCTTTGGGACGCCAGCAACTGTGGTGTCGGCACGTAAGGTTGAATCACGCTACGTCTGCTTATCTTACGTTTGGTTTTGGTAGGAAATGATAGCTTTGAATTTTGTGCTATGCGCTGCTATTCGGTGGATTTCTGTGCTCTGCTCTGCTCTAATATGCTCTGCTTGACTCTGGGGATGCCAGCAATAATGGTCTCGGTGCGCTAGGTTCAGTTAGGTTACGTTTGTTTTCGTTAGGTTTGGATAGCTTTGTCTTTCTTGGAATAGACTGTTATTCGGTTTATGTATGCGCGCTACCCTGCTCTGCTATACTCTGCTCGACTCTGTGGAGGCCAGCAATAGTGGTCAATGCTCGATTGGTTGGGTCAGCTTACGATGTGTATGTCACTATTTGCTAGGCTAGGAGAGTACAGCTTCGACGTTAGTGCTGTGCACTGATATTCGGTGGATTTTCGCGCGCCACTCTTATCTGGTATGCGCAGCTTGGGTCTGGGAAAGACCGCAATGGTGGCCTCTGCACCTTATCCTGCTTTGGGCTACGTTTGGCTGGCTTGGCTCAGGTCAGGTTGGGTTAGGTTACCTTTATTCTTGTGCTTTACGCTGCGATGTCGCGGATTATTGTGATCTACTCGGCTCTAGTATATTCTGCATGGCTGTGGGTGGTTAGGTTACGGTCAGGTTACGGGTTAGGTTACGTTCTGTATGCTATGTTTGCTTAGGTTGGGCTACGAGAGCTTTACTGCCGTGCTATACACTGCCAGTCGGTGGATTTCTGAGCTCTACTGCGCCCCAGTATATTCTGCTTGGCTCAGGGGATTCCAACAATAGTGGTCTCGGCACGATAGGTTGAGCCATGCTTCGTTCGGTTGTGTTCCGTTTGGGAGGTTCGGATATGATAGTCTAGACTTTTGAGCTACAAACCACTCTCCGCGGATTTCTGCGCCCTACTGGGTCCTAATATTTCCTGCTTGGGTCCGTGGGGGACAGCAATAGTATTCGCGGCACATTATATTGAGGTAGGCTGCATTTGGTTAGGATATGTTAGCTTGGGTTGTGTCTGGGTGATATGTCTTTTGTGCTATACAATGCGATTCTATGGAGTTCTGCGCCCTAATGTCCTCTCGCAAGTTCTGCACGACTCTGGGGACGACAGAAATAGTGGTCCGTGTTCCTTATATTTAGTTATGTTACTTCTGGCTATGCTAAGGCTGTATGTATTAGGTAGGGGAAACTTCGACTCTTGTGATACACACTAATACTTGGTGGATTCCTGCGCTCTAGTGTGCTCTATTATGCACTGCTTGGCTCTGGGTGGCCAGAAATGTTCGTCTCGTTACGTCATGCGTAGTTACACTACGTTTGTATACGTTAGGTATTGTCAGGTTAGGTCAGGGTATGTCTGACCTTTGTGCTCTTGATTGCAATGCAGTGTGTTTCTGCGCACTACTGTGCTCTTACTCGGTAGACATATGCGTTGTAATGTGCTCTAACATGCTATGCATGGCGCTGGATAGCCAGCAACGTTGGTCTCGTCGCGTTAGGTTGCGTTGTACTACGTTTGAATGTGTTAGGTTAGGTCAAGTTAGGTCAGCATGTGTTTGACTTTTGGCTATAAACTGCAATGCGGTGGTTTGTGCGCTCTGCTGCGCTCTAGTGTATTCTGCTTGGCTCTTGGGGGGCCAGCAATAGTGGTCTCGGCACGTTAGGTTTAGATATGCCACGTTTGGTTATTTTACGTTTTGTGAGGTTAGGACTGGATAGTTTAGACTTCAGTGCTATACACCGCGATCTTCGGACATATGCACTCTACTGCGTTACAGTATTCTCTGCTTGGCTCTGGGGACGTCACCAATAGTGGTCTCGGCGCGTTAGGTTTAGTTAGGCTACGTTTGCTTATGACATGTTTGGTTATGTTAGGACAGAATATCTTAGGCTTTCGTTCCATTCGATGCCATTCTATGGATTTCTGCGCCCTACTGCGCTCCAATATGTTCTGCTTGGCTCCGGGGTTTCCAGTAATAGTGTTACCGGCACGTTAGGTTGAGTTATGATACGTTACTTTAAGGTTGGTTAGGATGGCATGGTTAGCGTTTCTTTGACATTTGCGCCATACACTGCTTTTCGGTGGATTTCTGCGCTATACATCTCTCCACTATACTCTGCCCGACTTTGTGGAGGTGAGCAATAGTGGACGCGGTATGTTATTTTGAGTTAAATTATGTTTGGTTTTGTTAGGATACGCTAAGTTTGGTTAGGATAGCCTTGACTTCCTTGCTATACAATGTTCTTCGGTGTATTCCTGTGATCTCCTGCTCTCTACTATATTCTGCTTTACTCCGGGGAGGCCAGGGGCAGCGGATGCGACACGTCATGTTTGGTTATGATGCATTAGGTTAGTTTAGATTAGGTCAAGTTAGGTCGGGATATCCACGGCTTTCGTGCTATTCCATGCAATGCGATGGATCCATGCGCTCTACAGTGCTCTAGTACAATCTGCTTGCCTCTGTGGCGACCAACGATAGTGGTCTCTTCATTTTAGGTTGAGTTGGGCTACGTTTCATGGGATTAGGTTAGGTTTAGTTCGGTCAGGATAACTTTGACACTCGTGCTCTACACTGCTGTTTGGAGAATTTCTGCGCTGTACTGTGCTCTAATATCTTATACTTAGCCCTGGAGATGCCGCCAACAGCGGCCGCGGCAGGTTACGTTGTGGTAGGATAAGTTTGGTTAGGTTACGTCAGCTTGGGTTATGTATGGATGGATATGACTCTTGTGCTATAGACTGCGATTCTATGGACCTCTGCGCCCTACTGTCATCTACTAAGTTCTGCTCGACTATGCGGGGGCTAGCAATAGTGGCCGGGGTACGTCAGGTTGAGTTATGTTACGTTTGGTTATGATAAGTTTGGGCATATTAGAATAGGGTAGCTTTGACTTCTGTACTATTCACTGTTACTCGGTGGACTTCCGCCCTCCAGTGTGTTCTATTATGTTCTGCTGGTCACTCGGAGGCAAGTAATGATGGTCGTGGCACACCAGGTTGTGTTAGACTACGTTTGGTCACGTAAGTTTGGGCTAAGTTTGTTTAGGATAGCTATGACTTACGTACTGTACACTGTTATGCGGTGGATTCCTGTGCTCTACTGTGCTCTGCTACATTCTGCTTGAATCAGGGCAGGCCAGGAGCATTGCCGCGTCAATTTTTGTTGTACTATGCCACGTTCGGTTAGGTTAGGTAAGGTCTGTTTGGGTTAGGGTATCTTCAAATTTTGTGATATACACTGCGTTTTGGTGGATACCTTTGTTCTACGTTGCTGTATTATACTATGCTCGACTCTGGGGAGGAGAGCAGCAGCGGCCGTGGCGTGATAGGTTGTGTCTTGCTACGATTGGGTATGCTAGGTTAAGCGTGTTTGGTTAGGATAGTGTGGTCGCTACGTGTTGCGTTGAGCTATGCCTCGCTTTGTTGTGTTAAGTTAGGTCACGTTAAGTTAGGGTATATTTGACTTTTGTGCTGTTCACTGCTATTCGGAGGATTTCTGCACTCTAATGTGAACTAATATCCTCCGCTTGGTTCTGGGAAGGCCAGAAATATCGGTCTCGTCACGTCATGCTCATCTTCACTTCGTGTGGATACGTTAGGAGCGGCCAGGTTAGGTCAGGGTATATCCGACTAATGAGCTATACACTGCAATGCAGTGCAATTCTGCGCCACGTTTGCTCTAGTATTTTCTGTTTGAAAATCTTTTTCTGTCGGCAACAGTGGTCTCGTCACGTTAGGTTCAGCAATGCTACGTCCGTGTATGGTACGTTTGGTGTAGTTAGGATACGATAGTTCGGACAGTTGTGCTATACACTGCTATCGGCGGACTTCGGCGCTCCCCTGTGTTCTAATATTTTCTACTTGGCTCTGAGGACTCCAGCGATTGTGTTCCCGGCACCTTGCGTTGAGTTATACCACGCTTGGTTAGGATGGGTTATGTCAACTAGGTCAGGTTATATTTGACTTTCGTGATATACACGACTATCCAGAGGATTTCTGCACACGACTGTGCTCTACTATACTCTGCTTGGCACTGGGAATGCCGGCAGTAGTCGAGGCACGTTATGTTGGGTTAGGCTACGTTTGATTACTTTATGTTATGCTATGTTTGGTTGGGATGTCCTCGACTTTCGTGCTGTACACTATTACCCGGCAGGATACTGTGATCTACTGTGCTCTACCGTATTCTACTTGGCTGTATGGACACCCGCAGCAGTGGCCGCGGCATGCTCTATTGGGATACGCGACGTTTGGTTAGGTAAGCTTAGGTCAGGTTGTGTCATGATATCCTCGACATTTGTGCTATTCACTGCAATGCCGTGGATTTGTGCGCTCTACAGTGCCGTAATACTTTCTGGTTGCCACTGTGGGTGTCTGCAATAGTGGTCTGGCAGTGTTCGGTTGTGATAGGCCCCCTTTGTGTATGTTACGTTTGGCTATGTTAGGATAGGCTGCTTTGCCTGGTTAGGCTTGAATAGCTTTGGCTTACGAGGTATACACACCTGTACGGTGGATTTCTGCGATCCACTGTGCACTCGTATGTTCCGCTTGGCTCCGCGGAGGCAAACAATATTGGTCTCCTGATACCTGCTCTCTGAATTGCTCTACAAGCATCTGATTTTTTATGGGCAGGCCAGTAATTGCGGTTGCGACACGATCGGTTAAGTTATATTACGTTCGGTTAGGTTACGTTGGGTTAATGTTGGTAAGGATGACCTTTGCTTTTGTGCTATACACGGCTGTTCGGTGGATTTCTGCGATCTCCTGCGCTGTAGCATATTCTGCTTGGCTATGGGGAGGCCTGCAGTGTTGGCGTCATCTCATTTGTCTGGGGTATGTTGCGTTTGGTCATGTTACGTCTGGTTTGGTTTGGATAGGGTGGCTTAGACTTTCGTGCTGTACACTGCCATTCGGTTGTTTTCTGCACCCTACGCTCCTCTACCATACTCTGCTCGACTCTCGGGAAGCCAGCCACTGTTGTCACGGCACGTTAGGTTAGGTTAGATTACGTTTGGCTGTGTTAGATTACGTTGTGTTAGGCTGGAATAGCTTCGACCTTTGTTCTACACACTGCTATCATATGGTCATCTGCGCTCTGCTGTGCGCTATCAGACACTGCTTGTTTCTGGGGGTGCCAGGTGTAGTGGTCGCGGCTGGTTAGGTTGTGTTGTGTTACGTTTGGCTTGGCCAGGTTTGACTAGGCATGGCATGGATGGCTTAGGCTTTTGTGCTATACACTGACCTTCGGTGGATATCTACGCTTCACTGTGATCTAATATCTTCTACTTTGCTCTCGAGTGGTCAGAGATAGTGGCCGCTGCGCGTTAGCCTGCGTTAGGTTATGTTTGGTTATGTTAAGATGGGCCAGGTTAGGATAGAGTAACTTTGTCCTTTGTGCTATACACGGATCTTCGGCGGACTTCTGCGCTACCTGTTGCTCTACTATGCTCTACTCGTCTGTGGGGAGGCCAGCAATGGCGGTCGTGGGACTCTAGGTTGTGTTAGCTTATTTATGCTCTACTCGTCTGTGGGGAGGCCAGCAATGGCGGTCGTGGCACTCTAGGTTGTGTTAGCTTAAGTTTGCTTAGGTTGGGTTTGGTTAGGTTTGGTTAGGATGGCTTCAACTTTTGTGCTGTACACTGCTATTCACTGAACTTCTGCGCAATACTGCGCTCTAATATGCTCTGCTTGGTTCTGGGGCGGCCAGCAGTAGAGGTCTCCGCGCGTTAGGTTTAATTAATGTACGTTTGGTTAGGTTAGGTTGTGTCTGGTTAGGTTAGGACATCTTTGACCTTTCTGGTAAACATTCCTGTTTTGTTGCTTTCTGCGCTCTAGAGTGCTCTGCTATACTCCGTTCGACTCTAGGGAGGCCAGCCATAGTGGTCGCGTCACGGTAGGTTTTGTTATGCTTCGTTCGGGTAGGTGACGTCACGACTGGCAAGGTTAAGATAGGATAGCTTCGACATTTGTGATATGCACTGATATTAGGTGGATTCCTGCGCTCTACTGTGCTCTAATATGCTCTGCTTTGTTCTGGGTAGGACAGCAATAATGGCGAAGGCACGTAAGTTTGAGGTATGTTCGTTTGATTATGTCACGTTTCTTCAGGTTAGGATAGCATAACTTTGGTTTTTGTGCTTTTCACTGCTATTCGGCTTATTCCTGCTACCTCCCTTACTCTGGTTTACTATGCTCGACTCTGGGGATACAAGCAATGGTTGTCGTGGCACGTTAGGTTTTGTAAGGTTTCGTTTGGTTACGTTAGGTTGGGATACGTTTGACTAGGGTTTGACTTTTGGGTTATAAACTACTATTCGGTGCATTTCTGCGCTCTACTGAGATCTAATATATTCTGCTTGGCTCTGTGAAGGCCAGCAATAGTGGTGTCGGCTCGATAGGTTTAGATAATATACGTTTGATTAGGCTATGTTTGGCCTGGTTAGGTTAGGATATCTATGACTTTTGTCCAATGCACTGCTACATGGTGGCTCTCTGCTCTCTACTGTGCTCCAGTATATTCTGCTTGGCTCTAGGGAGGCCAGCGGTATACGCATCGGCACGTTGAGCTAAGTTAGGTTGCGTTTGGATATATTACGCTTCAATAGGTAAGGAGAGTATAGCTTCGACCTTTGCGCTATTCACTGGTACCGCATGGATTTCTACACCCTACGTCCATCTACTAGACTCTGCTCGAGTCTGGGGAGGCCACCAACAGTGGTCTCGGTCCGCTACGTTGAATTAGGCTACGTTTCGCTACGTTACGTTTGTTTGGGTTAGGTATGGATAGATATGACTTTGGTGGTACGCACTGATATTCGGTGAATCTCTACGCTCTACTGCGCTCTACCATATTCCGCTTGGTCGTTGGGAGTCCAGCAATAATGGTCGCGGCACGTTATGTTGGGCTAAGCTATGTTAGGTTACGTCACGGTTGGCTGAGTTAGGATAGCAAAGCCTTGACCTTTGTGATATATATAGCTATTCGGTGGATTTCTGCTCTCTACTGTTCTGTAACATGCTCCGCTTGGCTCTGCGGACCCCAGCAATAGTGGTGTCGGCATGTCAGGATGAGATATGTTTCGCTGGGTTAAATTACGTTTGGTCAGGATAGGATGGAAAAGCTTTGACTTCTGCGCTTTACACAGCTATGCGGTGAATTTCTACGCTCTACTGTGCCCTAATATGCTCTTCTTGGCGCTGGAGAGGACAGCAATTGCGGTCTCGGCGCGTTCACATAAAATAGATTACGTATGGTTATTTTACGTTTGGTAAGGTTAGAATTGGAGGGCTCTGACTTTTGTGCTACACACAACCATTCGGTGGATTTCTGCGCTCTTTATTGCTCTAATATACACAGATTGGGTCTGGGCGAACAGCAATAGTGGTGACGGCACGATATGTTGAGCTGCGTGTGTGTCTACGCAGAGATACATAGATTAGTAGCGTATAGCACAAAAGTCAAAGCAACCGCATCCTAACCTAACCAAACGTAACACAATCGAACGTACCCGAACAAAAACTAACGTGCCGAGGGCACAACTGCTGGCATCCCTAGAGACAAGCAGAACATACTACGGAACGGCAGATCGTAGAAACCCGCCGCATTGCTGTGAATAGCAAGAGAGTCAAAGGTATCCAATCCTTACATGAACTATCATAAACTAACCTAACGTAGCGTAGCTCAACATAACGAGGCGAGGCCAAAGTTCCTGGCTTCCACATATCCATGTCTAGCACACTAGTCAAAGCTATTGTGTCCTATCCTAACCAAACCTATCGCAATCGAATGTAACATAACTCATCCTATAGTGCCGTGACAACTATTTCTGCCCTCCCCAGAGCCAAGCGGAGAGCATTAGAGCACAGTAGAGCGCACAAACGCATGGAATGGCTGTGAATAGAACAATAGTTGAAGTTGCCGTGTCCTTACTTAACCATACGAAACATAACCGAACGTAGCTTAACTCACGCTAACGCGCCGAAACCGCTATTGCTTTCCCCACAGAGCCACGCAGAATATACTAGAGCAGAGCAGAGCGCAGTAATACACTGCATTGCTATCTACAGCACAAAGTGGAGGGTACCCTTGCCTAATCTGTCCTAATCTAACCCAACCGAACGTGTCCTAACTCAAGATAACGTGCAGATACCACTACTACTGGCCTCCACATAGACGACCAGAGTGCCGTAGAGCAACGGAAAGGGCAGAAATCCGCCGAATATCAATGTATAGCACAAGAGCTAACGCTAACCTATGCTGACCTGCCCAAACGTAACATAACCGATAGAAGCCTAACCCAAAATAACGTGCTGAGACTACTATTGCTGCACTCCCCAGAGACAAGCAGAACATACCAGAGCACAGCAAAGCGCCGAAATCCGCCGAATGTCAGTGCACAGCACAAAGGTGAAAGCTATCCTAACCAAACATAGCATAACCGTCCTAACCGAAAGTAACATTGTTCAACATAACGTGCAACAGCCTCGATTGCTCGTCTCCCAGGGCTAAGCAGGCCATGTATTGGATAGTAGGACGCAGAAATCCATAGAATCGCAGTGTACATTAGAAAAGTCTGAGCTACCCAAGAATAACACAAACCAAATGAGCCAAACCAGACAGAGCCTAACTAAACGTAACGTGCTGTGACCACTGTTGCTAGGACAAGCTTAATATAGTAGAGCAGAGTATAACGTAGAAATACACCTAACATCAGTGTACACAACGAGAGGCAAAGCTATCCTAACCTAACCCAAACTAACGTAAACTAACCAAACGTAACCTAACTCAAACTGAGGTGCCGAGACCAGTCCCACTGGCATTCCCATAGTCGAACAGAGTACAGTTGAGCAATGCAGAGCACAGAAATCCGCCGAAGGGCAGAGTGTAGCATAGAATGGAAGTCATCCTTACCTAACCTGTCCTAACCTAACCTAACCCTACGTAGCCTACCTCAAAATAAGGTGACAAGACTACAATTGCTGGTATCCCAAGAGCCAATCAGGGCATATTACAGCAATGTAGAGCGCGGAAGTCTGCCAAATAGCTGTGCATAGAACAAAAGTCAAAGCTATCCTGTCCTAACCAAGCCGAACCTAACTTAAACATACGTATTCTGTCTCACGCTAGCGTGCCGAGAACACTATTGCTGGCCTCCCGGGATCCAAGCAGAACATACTAGCACACAGTAGAGCTCAGGGACCCACCGAACAGCTGTGTATACCACGTACGTCAAAGTTCTCCAAACCTAACCCAGACTAACGTAACCGAGCCAAACGTAGCCTTACTAAACCTGACGTGCCCAGATCATAATTGATGGCATCCCCAGAGCCCAGCAGAGCATAATAGAGCAACGAAGTGCGTAGAAATCCGCCGAACAGCAGTGTGTAGCACAAGAGTCAAGGATATCCTAACCTAACCTAACATGACCTAACCTGAACGAGAGTAGAATGACTAAACCTGAGGAGCAGAGGCCTCTATTGCAGGAATCCCCAGAGCCAAACAGAACATATTGGTGAACAGTAGAGCGCAGAAACCTCCGGAGAGGAGTGTATCACACAAAAGTCATTGCCACCGAATAGCAGTATAGTGCACAAAGCCAAAGCTATTCCATCATGACCTAAGCAACCGTAGCACTGCCAAACGTATCACAACGCAACATATCGTGCCATGACCACTAGTGCAGGCCTCCCCAAAGCCAATCAGAGTATAGTGTGGCCCAGTCGGTCGCAGAAATCCACCGAATAGCAGCGCACAGCACAGACGTGAAAGCTGTCCTAACCAAATGTAGCCTAACCTGTCCAAACCGAACGTAACGTAACTCAGTATAACGTGCCGGGACCACTACTGCTGGCATTCAAAGTGTAAAGCTGAACAAATTAGAGCGCTGTAGGTCTCCGGAATCCGCCGAAGATTAGTGTATAGTACAAATATCATTGCTATCACCTCCTAACATAGCCGATCGAAACACAAACAAACGTGCCGCGACCACGATTGCTGGCCTCCCCAGAGCCAAGCAGAATATATATTGGATAGTAGGACGCAGAAGACCTTAGATTCGCGGTAGATAGACGAAAAGTCGAAGCCATCCATACCTAACCAAAGCTAACGTAACCTAACCGAAAGTATCCTTTTTGAACCTAATGTGCCGAAACCATTAATACTGGTTTCCCCAGAGCCAAGCAGAATATATATTGGATAGTAGGACGCAGAAGACCTTAGATTCGCGGTAGATAGACGAAAAGTCGAAGCCATCCATACCTAACCAAAGCTAACGTAACCTAACCGAAAGTATCCTTTTTGAACCTAATGTGCCGAAACCATTAATACTGGTTTCCCCAGAGCCAAGCAGAATATATATTGGATAGTAGGACGCAGAAGACCTTAGATTCGCGGTAGATAGACGAAAAGTCGAAGCCATCCATACCTAACCAAAGCTAACGTAACCTAACCGAAAGTATCCTTTTTGAACCTAATGTGCCGAAACCATTAATACTGGTTTCCCCAGAGCCAAGCAGAATATATATTGGATAGTAGGACGCAGAAGACCTTAGATTCGCGGTAGATAGACGAAAAGTCGAAGCCATCCATACCTAACCAAAGCTAACGTAACCTAACCGAAAGTATCCTTTTTGAACCTAATGTGCCGAAACCATTAATACTGGTTTCCCCAGAGCCAAGCAGAACTTACTAGAGTGCAGTAGAGCGCAGAAATCAACAGAATAACCGTGTATGGCACGAAAGGCGAATCTATACATACCTAACACATGCTAACATGACGTGACCAAACGTAGCCTAACTCAACCAAACGTGCCGAAAGCACTATTATTGGGATTGCCGAAGTCGAGCAGAGCACAGTAGAGCGCAGAAATTCACAGAAAAACAGTGTACACCACGGAAGTCAGAGCTATCATCGCCTGACACAAACAAACGAACCTAACCAAACGTAGCCTAACACAAACTAACGTGCCGAGACTGCCGCCACTGGCCACCCCGGAGTCGAGCAGAGTATGGTAGAGCAATGTAGGGCGTAGAGATCCACCGGATAGCAGTGTATGGAACAAAAGTCAAAGACAACCTGACCAAACCTAACCTAACCCGAAGTAACCAAACGTAACACATCACAACCTAACGTGCAGTTACCACTATTGCTGCCGTCCCCACAGGCAAGCGGAATATTGAAGAGCACAGTAGGACCCAGGTGTCCATCGAATAGCAGTTTTGAGCACAGACGTCAAAGCTACCCCAACGTAACCCAAAATAACCTAATCAGCCAATCGTAGTCTATCTCAGCCTAACGTGCGGCAACAAGTATTGCTGGCAACCAAAGGGACAAGCAGAGCATAACAGAGGAGAGTGGAGCGCAGAAATCCACAGAATAGCAGTGTACAGCTCAAAAGTCAAAGCCAACCTAACCAAACTTAGCGTACCCCAACCAAAAGCAACGTAACCGAATTCAACCAGACGTACCAGGAACACAATTTCTGGACACCACAGAGCCGAGCAGAGCGCACTAGAGCACAGTGGAGAGAAGAAATCCACCGAAAAACAGTTTATACCACGAAAGGAATAGCTATCCATACATAACCCAGGCTAGCATAACATAACGGAAGGTAGCATAACTAAACCTAACGTGCCGATACCACCATTACTGGCCTCCCCACAGACGAGCAGATCATACTAGGGGAGAGTGGATCGCAGAAATTCACTGAATTGCCGTGTATACCACAAAAGTCAAAGCCACCCTATCCTAACATAACCAACCATCAGATTATGTAACAATACGTTACATAACTCAAGCCAACGTGCGGAGGACATTGCTGCTATCTTCCCCAGAGCCAAGCAGAACATACTAGATCTCAGTAGAGCGCAGAAATCCACGCAATAACAGCGTATAGCACGAAAATCAAAGATAACCTAACCGAAACAGGCCAAACGTGACGAAACCGAATGAAACACAACACAGCCTTACGTGACGGACCATTATTGCTGTCCTCCCCAGAGCCAAGCAGAAAATATGAGAGCACAGTATAGCGCAGAGGTCCACCGAATAACACTGTATAGCACAAAAGTCGAAGCCATCCTATCCTAACGTAAGCATCCATCACAAGGCCAAACGTAACATACCTCAATCTAACGTGCCGATACAACAGCTGCTGGCCTCCCAAGAGCCACGCGGAATATACCAGGGAGCAGCAGGGCGCAGGAATCCGCCGCGTTGCAGGGTATAGCACAAACGTCAGAGGAACGTACGCCTTTCCTGAACTACCCTACACTATACGAACGTAGCGTGACTCAAGATAACGTGTCGAGACCATATTTGCTTCCCTCCGCAGAGACAAGCAGAGCCTACTAGAGCACAGTAGAGCGCGCAAATCCACTGAATAGCAGTGTACAGCACAAACGTCAAAGCTACCCGATACTAATCTAACCAAACGTAACAAAACCGAACGCAGCCTAACTGAATCTAATGTGCCGCGAACACGATTGCTGGCCTCACCAAAGCCGAGCAGACCATATGGGAGGGGAATAGAGCGCAGAAAATCGTAGAATCGCAGTGTATAGGATAAAAGCCATAGCTACATTCTCCTAACGTAGACAAACGTAACATAACCGAACGTAGCGTAGCTCAACCTAACGAGCCGGGACTAGCATTGCTGGCAACCGCAGGGGCAAGCAAAATATAGTAGGGCACAGTAGAGCTCAGAAGTGCGCCGAATATCAGTGCAAATGACGTAAGGCGACGCAATCTTAACCGAAATATACCTAACCTAACCTAACCAAACGTAACATAACACATTCCAAAGTGACGAGGCCGCTATTGCTGTGCTCCCCAGAGACAAGCAGGAGATATTAGCCACCCTATCGTAACACAACCAGACGTGACGTAACCATGCGCAGCCTATCCCATCCTAGCGAGCGGCAACCAATATTACTGGACTCGACAGAACCAGGCAGGACATATTAGGGTAGAGTGGAGCGATCAAATGCACTGGAAAGCCGTGTGTAGCAGGAAGGTCGAAGCCATCCTTACCGAACATAACCAAGCCTCACTAAACCTAACGTAACGTGATTCAACTTATCGTGCCGAGACCACCATTGCTGGCCAACCCAGGGCAGAACAGATAATAGTAGAGCAAAGTGGAACGCAGGAATCAACCGAACATGAGTGTATAGCTCGAAGGTCAAAGTTATGTTTCCCGAAATTATCCTAACCTAGCCTAACCGAATGTAACATGAATTAGCCTGACGTGCCGAGAACACTATTGCTGTCCTCTCAAGAGCCAAGATGAAAATATGAGGGCACAGTAGTGCGCAGAAATCCATTGAGTCGCGGTGTATAGCACAAAAGTCGATGCTACCCTATCTTAATCTAGCCAAACGTAACGTAGCCGAGTGTAAACTTACGCAACCAAACGTGCCGAGGCTACTACTTCCGGTCTCCCCAGAGCCAACCAGTAAGCACCAGAGGACTGTGGACTGCAGGAATCGGCCGCATTGCAGCGTACAGAAGAGATATCAACGATACACAAACCTAACCTGTACTGACCTAAACCAACTGAACGATTCCAGTCTCAACATAACGTGCAAAGATCAACATCACTGTAATCCCCAGTATCAAGCAGGGCATATTAGAGCATAGTAGAACACAGTAATCCACCGAATAGCTATGTTCGGCACAAAGGTCAAAGCTATTCTCTCCTAACATAACAAAACTTCACATAACAAAGCGAAACATAATTCAAACCGCTGTGCCGAGACAACTGCTGCCGGCCTCCCCAGGGCCAATCAGAATATAGTAGAGCACAGCAGTGCGAAGTCAACCGAAAAACAACGTATAGCACGATAGTCGTATGTATCCTTACCGAACTTAACCAAGCATCACCTAACCAGACGTTACATAGCTCAGTCTCACATGACGAGACATCTATTACAGCGCCACTCAGAACCAAGCAGAACATATTAGAGGCTAGTAGAGAGAGGAAATCCACAGGATCACAGTGTATAGCACAAAAGTCAACGCAACACTATCCTATGCTTACCGCACGTAACACAACCGAACGTAACAGGACTCATCCCAACGTGCCGATGACAGTACTTCTGACGTTCCAACAGCCATGCAGAACACACTAGAGCGAAGTATAGCGCAGACATCCACCGAGGAGCAGTGTACAGCACGAAAGTCAAAGCCACCCTATCCTAAACTAGCCAATCGTAACATGTCCAAACGTAACTTAACTCAATCTAACGTGCAGCGACCACTGTTGCTGGCTTCCCCAGAGCAGATTAGAACATATTAGAGCATAGTAGAGCACAGTAATCCACCGAAAAGCCGTGTTTAGCGCAAAAGTCAAAGCTATCCTTTCCTAACGTAGCCAAACCTCACATAACCAAACGTAACATACCTCAACTCAACGTGGAGAGACAATTGCTGCTGGCCTCCCGAGGAGAAAGCAGAATGTAGTAGAGCACAGTAGAGTACAGAAACCCACCGAAATCTGTTTACAGCAGGGTGGTGGCGACTATACTTACCGAAATAACCTAGCCTAGCATAACTGTACGTAACCGAGATCAACCTATCATGTCGAAGACACTACTGCTGTCCTCTCCAGAGCCAAGCAGAATATACTACAGCACAGTGGATAGCAGAAATGCTCTGAATAAGAATGTATAGAACAATGTCAAGAAACTCCTATTTTAACTTAACCGACGTGAGCATAACCAAACGTAACCTAACTCCAGTTAACTTTCCGCGACCAGGATTGCTTGCCAGCCTAGGGCCAAGCAGAGCATTTTAGGGCAATATAGAGCTCAGAAATCCAAGGAATAGCAGCGTGGGGCACAAAAGTCAAAGATATCCTATCCTAACCTCACCAATCGTATGATTACCGCACGTAACCTAACCAAAGCTAACGTGCCGCGTCAACTATTGCCGGCCTCCCGAGAGCCGCGCAGAAAATATTATAGGAGAGAAGAGCACAGAAATCCAGAAAATCGCTGTTTATGGTAGAAAAGTCGAAGGCATTCGAAACTAACCCAAACGAATGTAACCTGACTAATCGTAGCCTTTCTCTATATAACGTGCAGCGACAACCATTTCTGTCCTCCACAGTGTCAAGTAGAATATAGTAGAGCACATCAGAGCGATGGAATCCACCGAATAACAGTGTAGAGCACAGAAGTCAAAGCAATCCTGGCCGAAATTGACAAGACCTAACATTACCAAACGTACCCGAAGTCATCCTAACGTGCCGACACCACCATTGCTGGCAACTCCAAAGACAACCAGATAATATTGGAGCACAGCAGAGCGCAGAAATCCTCCGCATTGCAGTCTATAGCACAAAAGCCGAAGATATCCTATCACAACCTGTCCCAACCTGGCCTAGCGAAACGTAGCAAACTCTACGTACCATGCCGAGACCAGTACAGCTGGCCTCCCTAGCATCAAGCAGAACATACAAGAGCACAGCGGAGCGCAGAAATATTCGGACCAGCAGTGTGTAACAAAAAAATCAAAGCTATTCTTTCCTAACATAACAAATTGTAACGTGACCATGAGTAACCTAACATATCCTAACCTGTCGCGAACAACATTGTGGCCTCCACAGAGCCGAGCAGAACATAGTAGAGGAGAGAAGGACGCAAAAATCCATGGAATCGAAGTGCATGGCGGAAAAGTCAAAGCCATCCAAACTTAACACATACAAACGTAACCTAACCAAACAGAGCATAACTCAACATAGCGTGCCGAGACAACAATTGCTGGCCTCCCCATAGTCGAGCAGAGTAGAGTAGAGCAGTGTAGAGCGCAGAAATGCATCGAATGGCAATGTATATCACAAAGGTCAAAGTAGCATATCCTAACATAGCCACACGTGGCACAACCAAACGTAACATAACTCAACCTAACAGGACGAGACCGATATTGCTGGCTTCCACAGAGGCAAGCCGAGTGTACTAGGGAGCAGTAGTGCGCAGAAATCCGCCGCCTTGTAGTGAATAGCGCGAAGGTCGAAGATATCACAGACTAACCCAACCTATCAAACGTAGCATCTCTTAACGTAACGTGCCGCGGCCAATATTGCTGGCCATCTCAGAGGCAAGCAGAATGAAGTGGAGCGCAGTCAAGCGCAGAAATTCTCCGAAATTCAGTGTATGACGCGAAAGTCAATGCTACCCATACAGAACTAAGCCCAAACTAAACTAACCAAACATAACCTTACACAACCTAACGCGTTGTGACCAATATAGCTGGCATTCCCATGGGTAAGCTTAATATAGAAGAGCACAGTAGGGAGCAGAAATACTCCGAATAGCAGTGTATAGCACGAAAGTCTAAGTTAACCTGACCGGGATGAACCTTACCGAACCTAACAAAACGTAACGTAACCCATGCTATCATGCTCAGACTAACACTGCTGGCCTCCACAGACCTAAGTTGAAGATATTAGTTCACAGTAGAGCGCAGAAATCCGCGGATGGGGGTGTATAGCACAAAAGTATAAACTATCCTCTCCTGACCTCCCTAACGTGACAAGACCGAAGGTAGCATAGCTCAACCTAACGTGCCGAGACCAATATTTCTGGCCTTCCCAGAGCCAACCAGAAAATACTAGAGCTCAGCAGAGCGCAGTAGTCCACCGCATTGCATTGTATAGCACAAAAGTCAATCATATCCTGACCTAGCTACACCTAACCAAACCAATCCAAACGTAGTGTATCTCAACGTAAAGCGACGAGGCCAATATTGCTGGCCTGTTGGAGCCAATCGGACCATTTTAGAGTTCATTAGAGCGCAGAGAACCACCGAATATCAGTGAATAGCACAAAAGTCCCGGTAACGTATCCTAACCTAGCATAAGGTAACATATACAAACGTAACCTAACACGACCTGCCATGACGAGACAACTATTGCTGGCCACACAGGAACGCGCAGAATGTACTAGAGTATAGCAATGCGCAGAAATCCACCGAATTGCAGTTTATCCTAACCTAGCATAAGGTAACATATACAAACGTAACCTAACACGACCTGCCATGACGAGACAACTATTGCTGGCCCCACAGGAACGCGCAGAATGTACTAGAGTATAGTAATGCGCAGAAATCCACCGAATTGCAGTGACTAGCCCAAAAGCCGTAAATATCGTAACCTAACCTGGCCTATCCTAACGTAGCAAAGCGCCGCATAACCGCACATGGCGCCCCGCTATCACTGCTCCTGGCCTCCCCTGATCCAAGAAGAGTGTAGCATAGTACAGTAGAACACAGAAGCCCACCGAATAGCGGTTTATGGCACAAAAGTCACAGAGGCCCATCCTAACCTAGCCAAACGTAACACAACCAAGCGCAACCTACATCAACCTAACATGACGAGAACACTACTGCTGGTATCCGTGAAAGAAATCAGAATGTACTAGAGCACAGCGGTGCGCAGAAACCCAGCGCATTGCAGTGAATAGCACAAAGATCTAAAATGTCCTAACCTAACCTGATGAAGCCTAACCTAACTGAACGTACCATGCCTCAACGTAGCGTGCCACGACCAGTGCTCCTGGGCTCCCGAGAGCAAGGCAGAATGCAGTAGGGTACAGAAGATCAATGAAATCCGCCGAAAAGCAGTGCAAAGCACGAAAAACTATGTAGACAATCCTAACTTAGCCAAACGCGATAAACCCAAAGGTAGCCAAGCTCAGCCTTACTTGACGAGACCACTACTTCTGTCCTACACAGACTCAAGCAGAATATACTATAGCACAGTAGTGCGCTTAAATCAACCGCATTGCTGTGAATAGCACAAAACTCGACGGTATCCTATCCATACCTGACCTAACGTAGCCTAACCCAGCGTTGCATAGCTCAATGCAAGGTGCCGCGGCCACAGCTCCTGGTGTGAAATGAGCCAAGCAGAATGTAGTACAGCACAGTAGATCGCGGAAATCCACCGAAATGTGGTGTACTGCACAAAAGCGAAAGTAGCATATCCTAACATATCCAAACCTAAAATACCCAAACGCAACGAAACTCAACCTATCACGCTGCGAACCCTATTGCTCGTATCCCCAGAGTCGAGCAGAGTACAGCACAGCAACGTAGTGCGCTGAAATGCGCCGCATTGCAGTGAACAGCACAAAAGCCGTAGAAATCGTACCTTAACCTGACATAACCTAACCAAACGAGAAGCGGCATAGCTCAATATAACGCGCCGCGTCCATCGCACCTGGCCTAGCCAGAGCCAAGGAGAATGTGGTGGAGCAGAGTAAATCACGGGAATCCACCGAATAACAGTGTAGAGCACGAAAGTCAAATCTATCCTAACTATATATAGCCCAACCTGAACAAACCTATCGTTACGTACCTCAGCCTATCGTGCCGCGGCAACTGTTGCTCGCCTCCCGAGGGCCGCGCACAGCATAGCAGGGCGCAGTCGAGCTCAGAAATGCACCCAAAATCAGTGTATAACACGAAAATCGAAGCTACCCTTACCGAACTTAACCCAACCTAAACCAGCCACACGTAACGTAACACAAACAAACGTGCCGAGATCAATGTTGCTGGCATTCCCATGGCTGGACATAATATAGCAGCGCGCAGGACAGCACAGATATACTCATAATAGCAGTGTATATCACGAAAGTCTAAGGTAACCTGACCGAGATTGGCTTAACATAAATTAACCAAACAAACCTAACTCTACCTAACGTGCCGCGACTACGCAAGCTGGACCCCACAGGCACAAGCAGAAAATATTAGAGCACAGCAGATAGCTGAAATCCGCGGGTAGGTGTGTATAGCACAAAAGTCCAAACTACCATATCCTAACCTCCCAAACATAACTAACCGAACGTAGCATAGTCCAACCTAACGTGCCGTGGCCATAATTGCTGGCTTCCTCTGAGCCAAGTGTATAGAACGAAAGTCGGAGACATCCTAGCCAATAATAAAATAGAATGGCCTATTCAAACGTAGTCTAACACAACGTAAGGTACCGCGACTATTGCTGTCCTCCCCATGGCCGAGCAGAGTATAGTAGATCCCAGTCGAGAGCAGAAATCCTTCGAAATTACCATATCCTAACCTCCCAAACATAACTAACCGAACGTAGCATAGTCCAACCTAACGTGCCGTGGCCATAATTGCTGGCTTCCTCTGAGCCAAGTGTATAGAACGAAAGTCGAAGGCTTCCTAGCCAATAATAAAATAGTATGGCCTATTCAAACGTAGTCTAACACAACGTAAGGTACCGCGACTATTGCTGTCCTCCCCAGGGCCTAGCAGAATATAGTAGAACCCAGTCGAGAGCAGAAATCCTTCGAATAACTGTTTAAAGCACGAAAGTAGAAGCTACACTAACCAAACGTAGCCGAACGTAACCAAACCAATCGTAACGTAACTCAATCTAACGTGCCGCGGCAATTATCGCTCGCCTTCCCACGTTTGTGCAGAGTATAGTACAGCAATGTAGAGCTCAGGAATCCACCGAATAGCAGTGTATAGCACAAAAGTCGAAGAAATCCTAATGGAGCCATCCTAACATAACTTCACGAAACGTAACGTTACACGACCATACGTGCCGAGAACACAATTACTGGCCACCCCAGAGCCAAGCAGAGCATATTAGGGCACATTAAAGTGCATACATCCAGGGAGTAGCAGTGTATAGCACAAAAGTCGAAGTAGCTTTTCATAACCCAGCCAAACGTAACATGACCGTACCTAGCCTAACTCAACCTGACATGGCGAGACCATTACTGCTGCTCTTCACAAAGGCAGGCAGAATGTACTAGAGCTCAGAGGAGCGCATACATCTACCGAATAACAATGTATAACTTCAACCTGACATGGCGAGACCATTACTGCTGCTCTTCACAAAGGCAGGCAGAATGTACTAGAGCCCAGAGGAGCGCATACATCTACCGAATAACAATGTATAAAACGAAAGTCAAATCTATCCTAACCAAACCTTACCTGATCTGACCTAGCCAAACGTAACCAAACTCAATCTGACGTGTCGCGACCACTATTGCTCGCCTCCCCAGTGTCGAGCAGAGTATAGTAGGGCAACGTGGAACGCAGGATTCCACCGAATAGCAGTCTACAGCACAAAAGTCAATGATAACACAACCGAGCCTTCATAATCTTTCCGAACGAAACGTAACCCTACTGAAACAATCGTGCCGAGACCACTATCACTGGCCACACCAGAGCCAAGCAGAGCATAAGAGAGCACATTAGTTCGCAGAGATCCGTGTAGGAGCAGTGTACAGCACAAGTGTAAAGGTAGCCGTTCCTAACCTAACAAATCGTGACATAAGCAAACGTAGCTAAACTCAAACTAACGTGCAGGAATCACTACTGATGGCCTTCCCAGAGCCAAGCTGAATCTGCTAGAGCACAGCAGAGCGCAGAAATCTGCGTATAGCCGTGCATAGTGCAAAGTCCTAGACTATCCAATCCTTACCTCACCAGACGTAACACACACAAATGTAGCACAGCTCAACCTATCGAGCCGAGATCACCATCGCTGGCCTCCCAGGCCCAAGCAGAATATAATAGAACACAGCAGAGCGCAGAAATCCACCGCATTTCAGTGTATAGCACAAAAGACAATCATATCCTGAAACAACTTGACGTCACCTGATCCATACAAACGCAGCCTAACCAACATAACGTGACGAGCCCGATATTGCTGGCCTATGCAGCGCCATGCATAGCATTGGAGAGCACATTAGGGCGCAGAAATCCACGGAACAGCGCTGTATAGCACAAAATGGAAGGTACCACTTCCTAACCTAGCCAAACGTAACACACACATACGGAGGAAGTGCAATCTAACATGACGATACCACCATTGCTGGTATAGACAGAGAGAAGCATAATGTGCTAGAGCACCGTATATCGCAGAAATCCATTGCAATGCAGTTAATAGCACAATAGGCGTAGGTATCCTAACCTAACCTGCCATAATGTTACCTAACAAAACGCAGCATAACCCAATATGACGTGCCGTGGCCACTGCTCCTGGCCTCCGCGGAGCAAAGCAGAAGGTAGCAGTGCGCAGTGGGTCACAGAAATCCACTGAATAGTGGTGTAAATCGCAGAAGTCATTATAGCCTATCCTAACCCTGCCAAACTTGACACCCCTGAGCGTAACATGACTCCACCTAACTTGAAGAGACCACAGTAGCTGGCCCCGGCAGAGACAAGAAGAATGCTCCAAAGCACAGTATAACTCTGAAATCCACCAAATTGGAGTGAATAGCACAATATCCGTAGACACCTTTGCATAACCTGACCAAACCTAATCGAACCAGACGTATCATAGCTCAACATAGCGTGCTGTGACCACAGCTACATTCCTCCCCATAGCCAAGCAGAATGTTGTAGAACGCAGTAGATCGCAGGAGTACACCGAAGAACTGTGCGTAACACGAAAGTCAAAGCTATCCGAACCAAGCTTAACCTATCCTAACCTAACCAAACTTAACTAAACCCAATCTAACATGCCGCGACCACCACCTCTCGCCTCCAAAGAGCCGTGCATAGTACACTAGAGCAATGTGGAGCGCAGAAATCAACCGAATATTAGTGTACGTTACAAAGTCATGGATATCCTTACCTAACCAGGCCAAATCTAAACTAGCCGAACGTAGCATAACTGAAAATAACGTGCCGAGACCACTGCTGCTGGCATCCACTGAGTCAAGCAGAATACAGTAGCGCACAGTAGGACACAGAAATCCATCGAATAACAGTGTGTAGCACGAAAGTCAAAGCAAACCTAACCAAACTTAG
>NW_016908734.1:20174-34155 GCF_001483705.2 Eufriesea mexicana | reverse complement strand
CTGGCATTCCTGGGGCTAAGTCAAATTCAGCAGAGCACGGTACAGCGCAGGGATATTCCGGATTGCAGTGTACAGCACGAAATTCTAAGTCACCTGGCAGTGCTTAACCTAACCTATCCTAACCGAACGTAAACCATTTCAAGCTAACGTGCCGTGACTACTATTTCCGTCCTCCTCAGACCCAAGCAGAGGGTAATAGAACACAGTAGAGCGCAGATACCCGCGGATAGGGGTGTATAGCACAAGGGTGTAAACTATCCTACCCTAACCTCGCAAACGTAACGTAGCGGAGCGCAGCGTATCTCAACCTAACGTGTCGAGACCACTATTGCCGGCCACCCCAGGCAATGCAGAAAATACTAGGGCACAGCATAGCGCAGAAATCCACCGCATTGCAGTGTAGAGCATAATAGTGAAACATATCCTGACAAAACTTGGCCACACCTAACACACCCTAACGTAGTGTAATTCAGCATAGTGTGACGAGGCCTATATTGCAGCACCCTAGGGCCGAGCAGAGCATATTGGACTGCATTAGGCCGCGGAAATCAACCGAATAGTAGCGTATAGCACAAAAGTCAGAGTAGCCTGTCCATACCTAGCTAGACGTGACATACCAAAGAGTAGTCTAACCCAACCAAACACCACGAGACCACTGTTGCTGGCATCGAGAGGGTCAAGCAAAATGTACTAGAGCACAATGGAGCGCAGATATCCACCGCACTGCAGTGAACGGCACAAAGCCTGCAGATAGTCTAACCTAACCCGACACAACCTACCCTAAATAAACGTAGCGTAACTCAACAGACCGCGCCGCGACCACTGTTGCGGGACTCACCAGTGCCAAGCAAAACATATTGGAGGCGAGTAGGGAGTAGAAATCTATAGAAATGCAGTGTACAGCAGAAGAGTCAAAGATATCCAAATCTAACCCAAACCAACATAACCAAACCTAACGTAGTCAAACTCAGCGTAGCGTGCCGCGACCATTATTTCCGGGCTCCCCAGGGTCAAGCAGATTAGAGTATAGCACAGAAGAGGGCAGGAACCCACCATCTGGCAGCGTATAGCACGAAAGTCAAAGCTACCCTTACCAAACATATCCTAACGTAACATAACAGAAAGTAACCCAACTCAGCCTAACGTTCGGCGACCACTGCTGCTGGTCTCGCCAGAGCCATGCAGAATATACTAAAACACAGTAGAACGCAGAAATCTACAGAATAGCGGCGTATAGCATAAAAGTCAAAGCTATCTTATCCCAAACTTGCAAAACATGGTATAACCAAACGTTATCTATCTCAAACTAACGAGCAGAGACCACTATTGCTGTCCTTCCCAGAACCGAGAAAAACATACTAGAGCGCAGCAGAGCTCAGGAACCCGCCGAACAACAATCTACACCACGAGGGTTAGAGCGATCCAAACCTAACTGAAACTGACGTAACCTAACGTAACGTAGCCTGACCAAACCATACGTGCCGCGAACGCCATTACTGGAATCCCCAGGGTCGAGCGGAGTACAGTAGAGCACAGTAGAGCGAAGAATGCCGTCAAATAGCAATGTATAGTATAGCAGTCAAAAATATCCTAACCTAACCAAACCTAACCTGACCTAACCGGTCGTAGAATTACTAAGCCGAACGTGCCGAGACCTCTATTGCTGGCATCCCCGGAGCCAAGCAGCCCTTATTATGGGAAAGTGGAGCGCAGAGGACAACCGGACGGCAGAGTATATCAGAATGGTCAAAGCTATCCAAACCTAACCCATGCTAACGAAGCATAGCCTATCGCAACCTAAATCAACATATCGTGTCACGAACGCCATTATTGGCCTCCCCAGAGGCGTGCAGAGATTAGTAGAGCAATGTGGAACGCAGAAATACACCGAATAGTAGTGTATAGCGCTAAAGTAGCAGCTATCCTCCCCTAACCTAATCAAACGTAAACTAACCGGTCGCACCTTAACTCAACCTACCTTGACGATACCACTATTGCTGGACTCCACAGCGCCAAGCAGGGAATACTGTTGCAGAGTGGATCGCGGGAGTCCACCGAATATCTGCGTACAGCACAAAAGTCAGAGCAAACATATCCTAACATAAACAGACGTAACATAAGCGGACGTACCTTAACAGAACATGACGTGTCACGACCGCTGTTGCTGGCCTCACGGGAGCTAAGCAGATTATACCAGAGCAATATCGGACAATGTAATTTTCCGAATAGCAGTGTATGGCTGAAGGGTCAAAGCCATCCTAACTAAACGTATCCAAACCTGACATGGCCGAACGTAACATAACTTAGCCTAAAGCTCCGTGAGGACTATTCCTGGCGTCCGCAGAGACAAGCATGCAGCGATAGCGCAAAGATGAGTGCAGTACTCCATAGAATAAAAGTGCGGAGCACAAAAGCTACAGCTATTCTAACCCAACTCAACGTAACCCAATATATCCAAACGTAATCTATCTCAACCTAACTTGCAGCGACCATTGCACCTGGCCCCCCGAGAGTCGAGCAGAATAGAGTAGAGCAGTGTAGAGCTTTGCACTTCAGTGAGGCGGATTTCTGTGCTCTACTGTGCACTGGTATATTCTGCTATTCGTCTTTGGGAATGCAAGCAATAGTGGCCTCGGCAGGATAGGCTGAGTTCAGCAACGTTCGGTTATACTACGTTTGGCTCGGTTAGGGTAAGATAGCTTCGACTTTTTGCTATACACAGCTATTCAGTGGACTTCTGCGTTCTACTGCGCCCTAGTATGCTCTGCTTTTCCCCGGGGAGGCCAGAAATTGTGACCGCGGCATGTTATGTACAGTTAGGTTACGTTTGGTTATGTTAGGCTACGTTTGGTTAGGTTGGGTTACCTTTGACCTTTATGCTACACACTGCTATTCTATGGTCTTCTGTGCTCTATTGTGCGCTCTCACACTTTGCTTGTCTCTGGAGGCGCAAGCAATGTTAGTGGCGGCACTTTAATTTGAGTTATGCTGCGTCCTTTATCGTATGGTTTGGTTAGGTTAGGTCGGGATTGCAATGACTTTCGTGCTGTACACTGTTGTTCGGTGGATTTCTGCCATCTACTGTGCTCTACTCTAATCTGCTTTACCCCATGGAGGCTAGCAATATTGATCGCGGCTCTTAATGACGAGCCTGCCTACGTCGGGTTAGGTTGTGTCAGTTTGGGTTAGGTTAGGATAGCGAGGACTTCTGTGCTATACAATAATATACGGTGGATTTCTGCGATCAACTGTTCTTTAATAATTTCTGCTTGGCTCTGAGGAGGCCGGCAATTGTGGTCTCGGCTCGTTAGTATGGGCTATGCCACGATAGGTTGGATTACGTTAGTTTGGGTTAGGTTTGGATATCTTAGCATTTCGTGGTATAAACGGCTGTACGTTAGACTTCTGCGCTCTACTGTGCTGCACTATAGTCTGCGCGACACTGGAGAGGCTCGCAATGGTGGCCGTGACGCGATATGTTGATTTATGTTACGTTCTCTGCGCTATACATTGCTCTAATATGCTCTGCTCGTCTAGGGGGAGGACAGAAATAGTTGTCTCGGCATGTCAGCTTTAGTTAAGCTACGTTTGGTTAGGTAAATAATGGTGGACTCGGCTCGCAAGGTTTTGTTAGTCTACGTTTTGTTATGTCAGTGTGGGTTAGGTTAGGTTAGGGTATCCATAACTTTTGTGCTATAGAGTGCTATTCGGAGGCTTTCTGCGTTCTGCGGTACGCTAATATATTCTGCTTGTTCGTGGGGAGGCCTGCAATATTGTTCTCCGCACGTTAGGTTAAGTTACGTTATGCTTGTCTATATTACGTTTTGATAGGTTAGGATGTGAAAGAGTTGACTTGTTTGGTACACGCTATTAATTGGCGGATTTATACGCACTAAGTTGCTCTAATATACTCTGCTCCACTCCCGGGAGGCCAGCAAAGGTGGTCGCGTCACGTTATACTTAGTTGCGCTGCGTTCGGTGAGGTTAGGTTAGGACAGGTCAGGCATGGACATCTTAGACCTTTGTTCTATACACTGCAGTTCTACAGAATACTGCTTCGACTGTGTGCTAGTATATTTTGCTTGGCTCTTGAGAGGCAAGCAATAGCGGTCGCGGCGCGTTAGGTTCAGTTTGATTACGTATGATTGTGTAAAGTTTGGTTAGGTAGGGCTAGGATAGCTTTGACTTTTGTTCTGTGCACTGCCGGTCGGTGGTTTTCTGCGCTCTACTGTGATCTGGTACGCTCTGGTTTGCTCCGGGGATGCCAGAAACGGTTGCCGCGTCACGTTAGTTTCAGTTAGGTCGCGATAGGCTGTGCTATGCTTGTTTGTGTCAGGTATGGGTAGCATTGCCTCTTCTGCTATACACTGCGATTCTATGGATTACGGCGCTCTCATCTCCTCTAGTATGACCTACATGGCGATGGGTAGGTCTCCAATGGAGGGACTCGGCTAGTTACGCTTGGTTAGGTCAGGCTAGGTTATGGTTACTTTGACTTCCGTGCCATACGCTGCTATTTTCTGGCTTTCTGCGCTCTACTGTGCTCCAGTGTATTCTGCTGGTCCCCAGGGAGGCTAGTATCTGTGGTCCCGGCACGATAGGTTAGGCTTTGCTACTTTCGTTTGTGCCATGTATGGCTATTTTAGGATAGGGTAACTTCGAATATTGTGCTATACACTGCAATGCGGTGGATTACCGTGCTCTACTGTACACTGGTATATCCTGCTTGTCTCTGGGAAGACAAGCAATAGCGGTCGCGGCAGGTTAGGTTGAGTTTGGTTACGTTTGGTTAGGTTAGATGAGGATGGATAATGTTAGGATAGCCCTGGCTAATCTGCTCAACGCTGACCTCTACGGACTTCTCTGCTCTACTGTGCTCTGTCATATTCTGCTTGTCACTGGGGACGCCAGAATTAGTGGCCGCGGCATGTTTGGTTGTGTTAAGTTACGTTTGATTTGAGTATGCTTGGTTAGGTTTGGTCAGGATATCTCTGACTCCTGCGCTGCATACAGCAATTCGGTTGATTTCTACGCTCGTCTGTGACCTTATATGCTCTGTTTGGCTCTCGGGAAGCCAGCAGTTGTTATCTAGGAATGCTAGGTTGTGTTTGGTTACGCTTGGTTAGGGTAGGTTGGTCTGGGTTAGGTTAAGATAGCGTTGACTTTTCTGCTATACAATGCCGTTCTATGGCCGTTTGTGCTCTTCGCTCCTCTAATGTGTTTCTGTTTGGCGATGGGGAAGCTAGCAGTAGTGGACTCGACTCGTTAGGTTTAGATAGTTTACGTTTGGTTAGGATAGGATATGTCTGGTTAGGTTACGATGTATCCGACTTTTACGCTATGCAGTGCAATTTGGATGAATTCCTCGCTCTACCTTGCACTAGTATACACTGCTTGTCTCTCAGGAGGCCACCAATATAGGTCTGGGCACGATAGGCTGAGCTATGTTGCGTTTGTTTATATCAAGCTTGGATAGGTTAGCACAGGAAGAGACGACTTGCGTGCTATACACTGCTATCCTGTGGATTTGTACGTTCCACATATATCTACCATATTCTGCTCGACTCATGGGTGTCCAGCAATAGCGGTCGTGGCACATTACTTTGGGATATATTACGTTTGTTTATGCCACGATGTGTAAGGTTACGAAGGAATGGCTTTAACTTTTGTGCTCTACACTGCTATACGGTGGATATTTGCGCTCTACTGAGCGCTGGTGTGCCCTGCTTTGCTCTTGGGAGGCCAGTAATGGTGGCTTAGGCCGTTAGGTTCAGTTAGGTTCGTTTGGACACGTTTCGTTTGGTTTGGATAGGATAGCATAGCTACGTCTTTTGTGCCATACACTGCTATTCGGTGGGTACCTACTCTCCACATTGTCCTATTATACTCTGCTCGACTCTGGGGAGTCCAGAAATACCAGCCGTGGCACGTTACTTTGAGTCTGGCTACTTCAGTTCATGTTGTAATGGTTTGAGTTAGGTATGGATTGTCTTTGACTTTTGTGCTGTTAACTGTGATTCTATGGATTTCTGCGCCCCACTCACCTGTAATATATTCTGCTTGTCTCTGTGGAGGCCAGCAACAGTGGTCTCGGCTCGTTAGGTTTAGTCAGTCCACGTTCGAATTGGCTAGGTTAGGTCAGGTTATGATAGTATATCTTTGACTTTTTTGCTATAAAGTACTATTCGGAGGCCTTCTGCGCTATACTATGTTCCAGTGTATTCTGTTTGTCTCTGGGGAGGCCAACAATACTGGTTTCGGCACGACAGGTTGCGCTATACTACGCTTGATTGTGTTACGTCAGTTTGGGTTAAGTTCGGATAGCTCTGACTATCGTGGTATACACTGCTAGGCGGTTGATTTCAGCTCCCTACTGTGCTCCAATGTGTTCTGCTTCGCTGTAGGTGGCCGGCAATAGTGGTGGCGACACGTTCGGTTGAGATATGCTACGCTTCGTTAGGTTAGGGTACGGTAAGATTGGTTAGGGTGGCCATGACGTTTGTGCTATTCACGGCTGTTCGATGGATTTCTACGCTCTACTGTGATCTAATGTTCAATGCTTTGCCCTTGGTATAACAGTAATGGTAGCTGCGGCGCGTTAGGTTGAGTCACGTTACGTTCGGATAGGTTAAGTTTGCTTGTGTTAGGTTGGGGTACCTTTGACTTTCGTGACATGCACTGCCATTCTATGGACCTCAGCGCCCTATTCTCCTCTAATATGCCCTGTTTTGCCGCGGGGAGGCCAGCCATACTGGTCTCTGCACGTTAGGATGACTTAGGGTATGCATGGTTATGTTACGTTTTCTAGTGTTTGGCCTGGATATCTTTAACTTTTCTGCTATACACTTCGATTCTATCGATTTCTGCGCCCTACGCTCCTCTAATAAGTTCTGTACGGTCCAGGGGAGGCCAGAAACAGTGGTCGAGACACAGTAGTTCGGGTTAGATTACGTTCGGTTGGTTCCGGTTAGGTTAGGTTAAGCTGGGGTGGCTATGACTCTTGTGGTACACTCTGCTATTCTATGGACCTCGGTGCTCTTCTGCGTGCTATGACACTCTGGTAGTCGGCACGTCAGGTTGTTTTACGTTACTTTCGGTTAGGTTAGGATAAGCTATGTTTGGTTATGGTAGCTTTAAATTTTGTACTGTACACTTTTATTGGGAGGACTTCTGTAATCTACGGCGCTGCTCTACATTATGCTTGGCTCTGGGGAGGCCAGGAGCAGTGATCGCTGCACGTTATGCTGAGCTATGCTTCGTTCCTTTAGGTTAGGCTAGGTTAGGTTAGATTAGGGTATCTGCGACTATTGTGCTATACACTGCTATTAAGTGCACTTCTGCACTCTAGATTGCTCTACTATACTCTGCTCAACACTGAGGAGGTGAGCAATAGTCGTCGTAACACGTCAGATTGGAGAGGGTTTCGTTCGGTTTGTTAAGGTTAAGGTATGTTTGGTTCGGGTAGCTTTGACTTTCGTACTATACACTGTAATTCGGTGGACTTCGGTGTTCGACTGTTCTCAGCTACACTCTGCTTGGCTTCGGGGAGGCCATGTGTAGTGGTCACGGCACGTAAGTTTGAGTTGTGTTGCTTTCCGTGTGATTAGTTTAGGTTAAGCTCTGTCAGGTTAACTTCTGCTTTCGTGCTATACACTGATATTCGGAGTATTTACGCTTTGTGCTGTGCTCTACTATATTATGCTTAGCCATGGCTATGCCAGCAATATTTGTCTTGGCACGATAGGCGGTTTCTGGCTGCGGTTGGTTAGTTTAGGCTTGGTTAAGACCTGTGCGTGTAGCTTTGACTTTCGTGCTATAGACCGTTGTTCGGTGGATTTCTGCATTCTACTGCGCTCTACTATTTTCTGCTTGGCAATGTGGAGGCCACCAATACTGGCCGCGGCACGTTACGTCGTGGTAGGCTACGTTCGGTTAGGTTATGTTATCCTACGTTAGGTCCGGCTGGATATGACTCTTGTGCTATGCTCTGCGATTCTATGGATATCTGCACTCTACTGTCCTCTTGTAAGTTCTGCTCAACTCTGGGGAGGCCAGCAATAGTGGTCGGTGTATGTTAGGTAGAGTCATGTTACGTTTGTCTATGCTAGGATTGAAGATATAAGGAGAGGATTGCATTGAGTTTTGTCGTAAACACTGCTATACGGTGGACCTCGGCGCTTTAGTGTGCCCTAGTATGTTCTGCTTGGCTCCGGGGATGCCAAGAGCAGTGGTCGCGGCGCATTACGTTGAGCTATGCTACGTTCTGTTAGGTTAGGTTTGGTCAGGTTAAGTTACGGTATCTACGTCTTTGGTGCTTTTCACAGCAATGCGGTGTATTTCGGCGCACTACTGTGCTCTAGTACGCTCTGCTTGTCTCTGTGGAGGCCAGCAATAGTGGTCTCGTCATGATAGGTTGGCGAATGTTACGGTTGGGTATGTTACGTTTGGATAGGTTAGGACACGATATCCTTGCCTTTTGTGTTATACATTGCTATTCGGTGGATTGCTGCTTTCTACTGTGCTATAATGTGTGCTGCGTGTTTCTGGCGGGTCCAGCAATATTTGCCACCAAACGATACATTGGGTTACACTACTTCGGTTGGGGTAGGTTTGGCCTTGTTAGGTTAGGGTATCTTTCACTTTTTTGATTTGCACAGCAATGCGGTGGACATCTGCGCTCTACTGTGCTCTAGTATTTACTGATTAGGTCTGGGGGGCCTGCAATTGTGTTTGCGGCAATTTATGGTGAGTTATAGTACGTTTGGTTACGTTAAGTTAGGCCATGTTTGGTTAGGATATATATTGACGTTAGCGCTATACTCTGCTATTCTGTGGATTCCTGCGCTCTACATTGCTCTACTTTACACGGCTCGTGTCTTGGAGTCGAGCAATAGTGGTCGCGGCTTGTCGGTATGGGTTACGTTATGTTTGGTTAGGTTAGGTTAAGCTCAGTTTGGTTAGGATAGCCACCACTTTCGTGCTATACATTCCTATTCGGTGGACTTCTGCGATCTAATATGCTCTAGTATGCTCTGCTTGCCTCTATGATGGGCAGTAATAGTGATCTTGGTACGTTAGGTTTAGTTAAGTTCCGTTTCGGTAGGATAGACTGGGAACGATCGGTTAGGGTTTCTTTGGCTTTTGCGCACTACTCTGCTTTTCGGTGGATCTATGCGCTCTACGATGCTCTGCTGTACACAGCTCGACACTGGGGATGCGAGCAGCCGTGACCGTGGCAGGTTAGGTTGATTTATACTACGTTTGGCTTGGTTAGGTTTGGTCATGTAATGTTAGAATATACGCGGCTATTGTGCTATTCACTGCTATGCGGTGGAAATTCTGCTTTCTACTGTACTCGAACATACTCTGCCTGTCTCTGGCGAGGCCACCAATATTGGCCTTGTCACGCTATGTTGAGTTAAACTACGTTTGGATAGATTATATTAGGCCAAGTTAGGTTTGTGTTTTCCCCACTTTTGTGCTCTAGTATGACTTACTTGGCTCTGGGGAGGCCAGCAATAATGGTCTCGGCACTTTAGCTCAGGTCATGTTACGTTCGCTTAGGTTAGGATCTGTCAATCTCGGTCATGTTGTCTTTGACTTTTGGGCCATACACTACTTTTCGGACGATTTCTGTATACGAATGTACTCTACTATATTCTCCTTGGCCCTGTGCATGACAAGATCAGTCGCGGCACGTTATGTTGAATTAGGCTACGTTTGACTATGAGAAGTTAGGCAAAGTTAGGATAGGATATACACGACCTTTGTAACATACACTGCTGTTCCTTGGATTTCTGTGCTCTACTGCGTTCTAATATGTTCTGCTTATCTGTGTGTGCCCAGTAATAGTGCTCCCGGAGCGACAGCTTCAGTTAGGTTACGTTTCGTTGGGTTAGGTTTGGAAGGCTTGCTTAGGGTTTCTTTGACACTTGTGCTTTGCACTGCTATACGGAGGATGCCCGCGCTGTACATTTCTCTACTATACTTCGCTCGACTCTGGGGAGGCGAGAAATAGTGCCCGTGGCACGTTAGGTTGAGTTATGTTATAGTTGGTTAGGTCAGTCCAGGCTATATTTGGTCAGGATACCTTTGACTTTCTTGCTATACATTGTTCCCAGGCGGATTTCTGTGATACGCTCTGCTCTAATGCACTCTGAGGATGCCACGAGCAGTGGTCGCGGTACGTCATGTTCAGCAGTGCTACGCTCCTTTAGGTTAGGTTAGGTCAGATTAGATTAGGATATCTCCGACATTTGCGGTATACAATTCTATTCGGTGGACTTCTGCGCTCTGCATTGCACTAATGTACCCGGCTTGCCCGTGGGGAGGAGAGCAATAGTGGCTGCGGCACGATAGATTAAGCTAAGTTACGTTTGTGTATATTACGTTGCCTAGGTTAGGAGAGGCTACTTTGACTTTTGTCCTGTACAGTGCGAATCCCCGCATTTCTGCCCCCAAATGTGCTCCAATATCCTCTGCTTGGCCCTGGGGTGGCCAGTAGTAGTGGCCTCGGCACGCTAGGTTGTCTTAAGTTACGTTTGATTAGGAAAGGTTAGGTCAAGTTTGGTTAGGATAGTTGTGCCTTTCGCAGTAAACACTTTTTTCGGTGGATTTCTGTGATCTACTGCGCTCTGCTACATTCTGCTTGGATAATGGGAGGCCAGGAGCAGTGCTCGCGTTACGTTATACTGAGCTATGATACGCTCGGTTAGGTTAGGATAGGTCTGGTTAGGTTAGTATATCTTCGTCTTTTGTGCTACAAACTGCTATTCGGTGGATTACTGCGTTCCACATTATTCTACTATACTCTGCTCGACTCTAGGGAGGAGAGCAGTAGAGGCCGTGGCACGCTGGGTTGTCTTAAGTTGCCATTGGTTAGTTCAGGTTAGGCTATATTTGGTCAAGGTAGCTTTGGCTATCGTGCTATACACTGATATTCGGTGGATTTCTGTGATTTACTGAGCTCTACTACATCCTGCTTGGCTGTGGACAGGCCATGTGCAGTGTTCGCGGCACGATGCTTTGAGCTATGCTACGTTGGCGGTAAGTTAGGTTAGGTCTGTTTAGGTAAGGACATCTACGGCTTTTGTGCCATTCACTGCAGTGCGGTGGATTTCTGCGCTCTAATGTGCTCTAGTACAATCTGCTTGTCTCTGCGGGGACCAGCAATAGCGGTCTCGTGGTGATAGGTTTGAGTTAGACTACGTTTGGGATTGTGTCGTATGGCTAGGTTAGGATATGCTACCTTGACTTCTGTGATATTCACTGCTGTTCCGTTGATTTCTGCGCTCTAATGTGCTCAAATATGTTCTGCTTGGCTCCGGGAATGTCAGAAATACTGGTCTCGTCACGTCAAGCTTAGATACACGGCGTTTGTATAGGTTAGATAAGGTCAGCATAGGTCAGGGTACGTCGGACTATTGTATTATTCAGTGCAATGCGGTGGATTACTGCGCTCTGCTATGATCTAGTATATTCTACCTGGATCTGGGGAGGCCAGCAGCAGTGGTCTCTGCACGTTAGGTTGAGCTTATCATGCGTTTGCTCATGTCACGTTTGGTTAGGTCAGGATAGGCTACTTCGTCTTTTGTGCTATACAACGCTGTTCGGTATATTCCTACGCTCTACATTGCTCTATTATACTCTGCTCATCTCTGTGGAGGCGCGCAACAGCGGTCGCGGCACGTTAGTTTGAGATAGGATACGTTCTGTTAGGTTAGGTTGAGTTATGTTTGGTTAGGGTAAATTTGATTTTCGTGCTATACACTGTCATTTGGTGTATGTCTGTGGTCCGCTGTGCTCTGCGACATTCTGATTGTCTATGTGGAGTCCAGGAGCAGTGGTCGCTGCACGCTACTTTGAGATATGCTGCGGTCGACTGGGATAGGTTAGGTTAGGTAATGATAGGGTAACAACGGCTTTTGTGCTATTCACCGCAACGTGGTGGATTTCTTCGCTACACTGCGCTCTGGTTAATTCTGCTTTTCTCTGTGGCGGCCAGCAATAGCGGCCCCGTCGAGTTAGGTTTCTTTGCGCTTCGTTTGGTTGTGTTACCTTTGGCTAAGTTAGGATAGACTACTTTGAGCTTTGTGCTGTGCACTGCTATTCTGTGGATTTCTGCTCTCTACTGTGTGCTTGGGTCTATGGAGTCCAGCAATAGTATTCTCGGCACCTTAGGTTGGATCAGTTTACGTTCGGTTAGGTTAGGTTATGTTCAGACCGGCCAGGTTAACCTGGACATTCGTGCTATACAATGCTATTCGGGGTATTCCTTCGCTGCACTGTGCTGTACTATATTGCGCTTAGCCGTGGGAATGACAGCAATATTGGCGTTGGTACGTTAATTTGAGTTACGTTAGGATAGCTTAGATTGGTCTAAATTCGGTAAGGGGAGCTTTGACTTACGTATTATACACTATTGTGAGGTGGATTTCTATGCTCTATTGCGCTCATATGCTCTGCTTTGCTCTGGGAGGCCAGCAATATTGACATCGTCACATTATGTAGAGCTGCACTACGTTCGGATAGGTTAGGTCATGCCAAATTCTGTCCGGGTATGTTTGACTTCTGTGCTATACACTGCTATGTGGTGGATCTCTGCGCTATGCCATGCTCTAGCATCTTCTGCCTGGATCTTGGGAGGCCAGCAATAGCGGCCTCGGCACGTTACGCTCAGTTGGGCTACATTCCGTTAGGTTAGGTTAGGACAGGTTCTGTTAGGGTATCCTTGACTATTGTGCTTTACGCAGAAATGCGGCTGTTTCCTGCGCTCTACTGTGTTCTAGTATATTCTGCTTGGCACTGGGGTTGTCAGCAATATCGGTTTAGACACGTTAGGTTGAGTTAGGTTACGTTTGTGTATGTTTCGTTTGCTTAAGTTCCATTTGGGTATGTTTGGGTAGGGAATCGTTGACTTTTGCTCTGTAGGCTGCTATTCGATGGATTTCTGCTCACTACTGATATCCAAAATGCCCTGTTTTGATCTGGTGAGGCCAGAAATGTTGGCCGCCGCGCGTTAGGTTGATTTATGCTACGTATCGTTTGGTTCGGTTTGTTTGTGTTTGGTTCGGATATCTTCGACTTATGTGCTATACACCGCTATTCAGAGGATTCCTTCTATCTACTGTGCTCTATTAAATGCTGCTTGGTTATTTGGAGGTTAACATTATAGGTCTCGGCACGCTATTCCGAATTATGTTGCGTCCGGCTATGTCACGATTGGTTTGATTAGGTTAGCATTGCTTTGACTTTTGTACTGTACACTGCCATCCGGTGTATTCCTGCGCTCCACATAGATCTACTATACTATGCACGATCGCAGAGAGACCAGAAATAACGTTCGCGGCGCGTTAGGGTGGGTTTGGTTACGTTCCGTTCGGTTAGGTTGGTTTACGTTTGTCTAGGATTCGTTGCCTTTGATATGTATGGATAGATACAACTTTCGTGGTATACACTGTTCGCTGGATTTCCGCGCTCTACTGTGCTCTAATATGTTTTGTTCGACGCTGGGACGGCCGGCAATAGCGGTCTCGGCAGTTTAAGTTCAGTCTGTCTACGTTTGACTTGGTTGGATTAGATTAGGTTTGTTTAGGAGAACTCCGACTTTTGTGCTATACAATGCAGTTTGGTGGCTTTATGCGTTCAAGTGTGCTCTAGTATGTTCTGCTTGTCTCTTTCGAGGCCAGAAATATTGGTCTACGCACGTATTGTTAGATTAGGTTACGTTTGATTGTATTAAGTTTGGACAGGTTAGGGTACGATAAAGCTCCCTCTTGTGCTACACACTGCTATCCGAATGATTCCTACGCACTACGTTGTTCTGCTATGCTCTGCTCGTCTCTCGGAGGACAGTAATAGTGGTCTGGCCACATAAGTATGCGTTAGGCTACGTACAGGTATGTTACGTTTGGATAGGTTAGGATAGGATAGCATTGACTTTTGTGCTATACACAGCTGTCCGGTGGATTTCTGCGCTTTA
>NW_016908734.1:2809-14027 GCF_001483705.2 Eufriesea mexicana | reverse complement strand
GTTAGGAATGCTCTGTTAGGATTTCTTTGACTTTTGCGTTATACACTGTCGTTAGGTGGATTTTTGCGCCCTTCATTGCTCTACTGTGCTCTGCTCGACTCTGAGGAGGCGAGCAATAATGCCCGTGGCAGGTTAGGTTGAGTTGTGTTATAGTTGGTTAGGTCAGACTAGGCTATATTTGGTCAGGATACCTTTGACATTCGTGCTATACATTGTTCCCGGGCGGATTTCTGTGATCCGCTCTGCTCTAGTGCACTCTGAGGATGCCACGAGTAGTGGCCGCGGTACGTCATGTTCAGCAATGCTACGCTTCTTTAGGTTAGGTTAGGTCAGATTAGGTTAGGATATCTCCGACTTTTGTGGTATACAATTCTATGCGGTGGACTTCTGCGCTCTGCATTGCACTAATATACCCGGCTCGCCCGTGGGGAGGAGAGCAATAGTGGCTGAGGCACTATAGTTTGAGTTAGGTTACGTTTGTGTATATTATGTTGCCTAGGTTAGGAGAGGCTACTTTGACTTTTGTCCTATGCAGTGCGAATCCCCGCATTTCTGCCCCCAAATGTGCTCCAATATGCTCTGCTTGGCCCTGGGGTGGCCAGTAGTAGTGGTCTCGGCACGCTAGGTTTTCTTAAGTTTCGTTTGATTGGGAAAGGTTAGGTCAAGTTTGATTAGGATAGTTGTGCCTTTCGTAGTAAACACTTTTTTCGGTGGATTTCTGTGATCTACTGCGCTCTGCTACATTCTTCTTGGATAAGGGGAGGCCAGGAGCAGTGCTCGCGTTACGTTATACTGAGCTATGATACGTTCGGTTAGGGTAAGTTAGGTCTGGTTAGGTTAGGATATCTTCGACTTTTGTGCTACAAACTGCTATTCGGTGGACTACTGCGCTCCACATTATTCTACTATACTCTGCTCGACTCTAGGGAGGAGACCGTGGCACGCTAGGTTGTGTTAAGTTGCAATTGGTTAGTTCAGGTTTGGCTATATTTGGTGAAGGTAGCTTTGGCTATCGTGCTATACACTGCTATTCGGTGCATTTCTGTGATATACTGTGCTCTACTACATCCTGGTTGGCTGTGGGCAGGCCATGTGCAGTGTTCGCGGCACGTTGCTTTGAGCTACGATACGTTGGCGGTAGGTTAGGTTAGGTCTGTTTAGGTAAGGACATCTACGGCTTTTGTGCCATTCACTGCAGTGCGGTGGATTTCTGCGCTCTAATGTGCTCTAGTACAATCTGCTTGTCTCTGCGGGGACCAGCAATAGCGGTCTCGTGGTGATAGGTTTGAGTTAGACTACGTTTGGGATTGTGTCGTATGGCTAGGTTAGGATATGCTACCTTGACTTCTGTGATATTCACTGCTGTTCCGTTGATTTCTGCGCTCTAATGTGCTCAAATATGTTCTGCTTGGCTCCGGGAATGTCAGAAATACTGGTCTCGTCACGTCAAGCTTAGATACACGGCGTTTGTATAGGTTAGATAAGGTCAGCATAGGTCAGGGTACGTCGGACTATTGTATTATTCAGTGCAATGCGGTGGATTACTGCGCTCTGCTGTGATCTAGTATATTCTACCTGGATCTGGGGAGGCCAGCAGCAGTGGTCTCTGCACGTTAGGTTGAGCTTATCATGCGTTTGCTCATGTCACGTTTGGTTAGGTCAGGATAGGCTACTTCGTCTTTTGTGCTATACAACGCTGTTCGGTATATTCCTACGCTCTACATTGCTCTATTATACTCTGCTCATCTCTGTGGAGGCGCGCAACAGCGGTCGCGGCACGTTAGTTTGAGATAGGATACGTTCTGTTAGGTTAGGTTGAGTTATGTTTGGTTAGGGTAAATTTGATTTTCGTGCTATACACTGTCATTTGGTGTATGTCTGTGGTCCGCTGTGCTCTGCGACATTCTGATTGTCTATGTGGAGTCCAGGAGCAGTGGTCGCTGCACGCTACTTTGAGATATGCTGCGGTCGACTGGGATAGGTTAGGTTAGGTAATGATAGGGTAACAACGGCTTTTGTGCTATTCACCGCAACGTGGTGGATTTCTTCGCTACACTGCGCTCTGGTTAATTCTGCTTTTCTCTGTGGCGGCCAGCAATAGCGGCCCCGTCGAGTTAGGTTTCTTTGCGCTTCGTTTGGTTGTGTTACCTTTGGCTAAGTTAGGATAGACTACTTTGAGCTTTGTGCTGTGCACTGCTATTCTGTGGATTTCTGCTCTCTACTGTGTGCTTGGGTCTATGGAGTCCAGCAATAGTATTCTCGGCACCTTAGGTTGGATCAGTTTACGTTCGGTTAGGTTAGGTTATGTTCAGACCGGCCAGGTTAACCTGGACATTCGTGCTATACAATGCTATTCGGGGTATTCCTTCGCTGCACTGTGCTGTACTATATTGCGCTTAGCCGTGGGAATGACAGCAATATTGGCGTTGGTACGTTAATTTGAGTTACGTTAGGATAGCTTAGATTGGTCTAAATTCGGTAAGGGGAGCTTTGACTTACGTATTATACACTATTGTGAGGTGGATTTCTATGCTCTATTGCGCTCATATGCTCTGCTTTGCTCTGGGAGGCCAGCAATATTGACATCGTCACATTATGTAGAGCTGCACTACGTTCGGATAGGTTAGGTCATGCCAAATTCTGTCCGGGTATGTTTGACTTCTGTGCTATACACTGCTATGTGGTGGATCTCTGCGCTATGCCATGCTCTAGCATCTTCTGCCTGGATCTTGGGAGGCCAGCAATAGCGGCCTCGGCACGTTACGCTCAGTTGGGCTACATTCCGTTAGGTTAGGTTAGGACAGGTTCTGTTAGGGTATCCTTGACTATTGTGCTTTACGCAGAAATGCGGCTGTTTCCTGCGCTCTACTGTGTTCTAGTATATTCTGCTTGGCACTGGGGTTGTCAGCAATATCGGTTTAGACACGTTAGGTTGAGTTAGGTTACGTTTGTGTATGTTTCGTTTGCTTAAGTTCCATTTGGGTATGTTTGGGTAGGGAAACGTTGACTTTTGCTCTGTAGGCTGCTATTCGATGGATTTCTGCTCACTACTGAAATCCAAAATGCCCTGTTTTGATCTGGTGAGGCCAGAAATGTTGGCCGCCGCGCGTTAGGTTGATTTATGCTACGTATCGTTTGGTTCGGTTTGTTTGTGTTTGGTTAGGATATCTTCGACTTATGTGCTATACACCGCTATTCAGAGGATTCCTTCTATCTACTGTGCTCTATTAAATGCTGCTTGGTTATTTGGAGGTTAACATTATAGGTCTCGGCACGCTATTCCGAATTATGTTGCGTCCGGCTATGTCACGATTGGTTTGATTAGGTTAGCATTGCTTTGACTTTTGTACTGTACACTGCCATCCGGTGTATTCCTGCGCTCCACATAGATCTACTATACTATGCACGATCGCAGAGAGACCAGAAATAACGTTCGCGGCGCGTTAGGGTGGGTTCGGTTGCGTTCCGTTCGGTTAGGTTAGATTACGTTTGTCTAGTATTTGTTGCCTTTGATATGTATGGATAGATACAACTTTCGTGGTATACACTGTCCGCTGGATTTCCGCGCTGTACTGTGCTCTAATATGTTTTGCTCGACGCAGGGACGGCCGGCAATAGCGGTCTCGGCAATTTAAGTTCAGTCTGTCCACGTTCGACTTGGTTGGGTTAGATTAGGTTTGTTTAGGAGAACTCCGACTTTTGTGTTATACAATGCAGTTTGGTGGCTTCTCGCGTTCAAGTGTGCTCTAGTATGTTCTGCTTGGCTCTTTCGATGCCAGCAATATTGGTCTACGCACGTATTGTTAGGTTAGGTTACGTTTGATTGTATTAAGTTTGAACAGGTTAGGGTACGATAAAGCTCACTCTTGTGCTACACACTGCTATCCGAATGATTTCTACGCACTACGTTGTTCTACTATGCTCTGCTCGTCTCTGGGGGGACAGTAATAGTGGTCTGGCCACATAAGTATGCGTTAGGCTACGTACAGGTATGTTACGTTTGGATAGGTTAGGATAGGGTAGCATTGACTTTTGTGCTATACACTGCTGTCCGGTGGATTTCTGCGCTTTACATTGCTGTACTATACTCTGCTCGGCTATGGCGAGGCCGGTAATACTGATCTCGGCACTTTAGTTTCAGTTAGTCTACGTTTGGTAAGGATATGTTAGTCTGTGTTATGATTGGATAGCCTTGGCTTACGTAGAGTACACTGTTGTTCGGTGGTCTTCTGCGTTCCACTCTCGTCCAGAATATTCCGCTTGGCGCTGTGGAGGCAGACAATAGTGATATCGGCACTTTAGGTGGAGTTAAGCTACGTTCGATTGTGTTACGTCTGGCTACGTTAGGATGGGTTAGCGGCGACTATTGCACCATGCACAGCGATTCTATGGATTTCTGCGCTCTACTTTCCACTAATATGTTCAGCTCGTCTCTAGGGAGGCCAGCAATAACGGTCGCGACACGTTAAGTTGTGTTACGCTACGTCTGCTTATGTTGCGATTGGTTAGGTTAGGATATGTTATACTTGACATTTGTGCTATACAACGTAGTTTGGGGGATTTCTATTCTATATTGCTCTACTGCTCCCTGCTCGACTCTGGGGAGGCCAGTATTTGTGTTCCCGGCACATTAGGTTGTGTCAGGTTACGATTAGTTAGGTTACGTTTGTTTGTGTTTTGTTTGGATATGTCTGACTTTCTCCTCTAACATGTTCTGCTTGGCTCCGGGGAGGCCAGCAGTAGTGGCGGTGGCACGTGCGGTTGAGCTGTGATACGTTTGGTGGTGTTAGTATGGTTGGGTTTGGATATTGTACCTACGACTTTTGTGCTACATACTGCTTTTCGGTATATTTCTCAGCTCTACTGTGCCCTGGTAAGCTCTGCTTTGCTCTGGGGAGGCCAGAAATAGTGGCCGTGGCATGTTAGGTTGAGTGAGGTTACGTTTGGTTAGTCTTCTTTAGCATGGTATGATCTGGATATCTTCGATTTCTCTGATATACACTGCGATTATATGGGTTTCTGCGCCCTACTCTCCTATAATATATATTGCATGGTCCTCGGGAGGCTAGCAATAGTGGTCGCGTCACGGTAGCATGAGTCACATTACGTTTGGTTATGTTAAGTTTGTTTGGGTTACGTTGGGATGTCTTTGACGTTCGTGACATGCATTGCCATTCTATGGACCTCAGAGCTCTATTACCCAATAGCATGCCCCGCTTGGTAACGTGGGGGTCAACGATTGTTGTCTCGGCACGTTAGGAAGGGATAGGATACGCTTGGTTAGGTTATGCTAGCCTTGGTTGTGTTTGAATGGCTTCGAATTTTCTGCTATGCACTGCTATTCGGTGGATTTATGCGCTCTACTCTTCTCTGAAATGCTGAGGCCGGTAATATTGGTCTCTGCACGTTAGGTTGAGACAGGCTGCGTTCGGTTTGGTTACGTTTGATTTGGTTAGGTATGAATAACTTTGACCTTTGTGCTATACACTACTATTCGGTCGATATCTGTGCGCTGCGTTACCCTACTAGCATCTGCATGTCTCTGTGGAGGCCAGGAACGGTGGTCGTGGCACGTTTGTTTCAGTTAGGCTACGTTTGGTTTGGTTAGGCTTGGTTATGTTTGGTTAGGATGCCTTTGATGCCTTTTGTATTATACCTACTGCTATTCGTTGGGTCTCTGCGCTTTCCTGTGCTCTAGTATATTCCACTTGCCTACGGGGATGCCGGCAGTATAGGTCCGGCACATTAGTCTGTGCTCGATTGCGCTTGGCAATGTTACGTTTGGCTATGTTGGGATTGTGTGGCTACGACTTTTGTGCTATGCAGTGCTGTTCGGCAGATCCCTGGGCACTACACTTCACCACTATATTCTGCTCGACTTTCTGGAGGCCAGCAATAGTGGTCGCCGCATGTTATGTTGAGTTAGATTACGTTTGGCTAGTTTAGGTTACGTTGTGCCGGGTTAGGATCGCTTCGTCTTTTGTGATACACACTGCTATTCCTTGGACTTTTGCACGCTTCTGAGCGCTGTCGCACTCTGCTTGTCTCTTTGGAAGCCGGGAATAATGTTCCCGGCACGTTAGGATGAGTTATGGTACGTTTTGTTGGGTTAGCCTTGGCTGTGCTTTCTTAGGGTGGCTTTGACTTTTGTACTGAACACTATTATTCGGACGATTTGAGCGTTCTACATTGCTTTGCTATACTCCTCTCAGCTCTCGTGAGGCCAGCGATAGCGGTCGTGGAGCATTAGTATTGGTTACGTTGCGTCTGCTTATGTTACGTTCTGAAAGGTTAGGGTATCATAGCTATCACTTTTGCATTATACGCTGCTATTCGTTGGATTTCTACGCTCTACTGTGCTCTGATATATTCTGCTTTGCTCTGCGGAGGTCAGAAATAGTGGCCTTGACACGTTAGCTTGTGCCAGGTTGCGTCTTGTTACAATAGGTTTGGATAAGGTGGGATAGCATAGCTGTGACTTTTGTGCTATACACTGCTATTCGGCGGATTTTTACGTTCCACGTTGCTCTAATATGCTTTGCTCTGCTCTGTGGAGGTCTGCAATACTGGTCTCGGCACGTTAGGTTGAGCTGTGCTACTTTCGATTGGGTTACGTTAGTTAGGGTTAGGTTCGGATGGCATTGTCTTTAGTGGTCTACACTGCTATGCGTTTGATATCTGGTCTCTACAGTGATGTAATATATTCTGCTTGGCTCTGGGAAGGCCAGCAGTAGTAGCCCCGGCACGATTGGTTAATTTAGGTCGCGTTTGGTTATGTTACGTTTGGATTGGTTAGGATAGGATAGCTTTTACTATTGTGCTATACACTCTTGTTCGGTGGATTTCTACGAGTCACGTTGCTCTGCTATACTCTGCTTGCCTATGGGGATGCCTGTTATAGTCGTCTCGGCACGTTATGTCGAGTAGGATACGATTGGCTACGTTATGTTAGTTTGGGTTAGGTTCTGAAAGGTATGTCTTCCGTTGTATGCACTAATATTCGGTGGGTTTCAGCGCTCTGCTGTACTCTACCGTATTCTGCTTGGCCGTGCGGAGTCCAGCAGTAGATTTCGCGGTAGGTTATGTTTAGTTATGCTATGTCTTGTTAGGCCTTGTTGACTTGGGTTAGGCTTGGGTAGCTTAGACTTTTCAGATATATGCTGTGATTCTATGGATGTCTGCGTTCTACTCTAAACTTATATGTTCCTCTTTGATTTGGAGAAGTCAACGATTGTAATGTAGGCGCGTTTGGTTGAGTTAAGTTCGTTTGGTTATGTTACGTTTGGTTAGGACAGGATAGCATAGCTTTGGCTTTTGTGCTTTACACGGCTATTCGATGGATTTCTGCGCCCTTCATTGCTCTGCTATTCCCCGCTCGACTCCGGGGTGATCAGCCATAGCGGTCGTGGCACGATAAGTTGAGTTACGTTTCGTTTGGTTAGGTTAGGTTGGGTTAAGTTTGTTTATGATGGCTTTGAATTTGTGTTATACACTGCTATTTGTTGGCTTTCTGCGTTCTACTGTTTTCTAGTATTTTCTGCTTGGCTCTTGGGTGGCCGGCAATGGTGGTCCTGGCACGTTTGGTTAGGATAGGTTGCGTTGGTTATACCACGTTCGGATAGGGTAGGATAGGATAGGTTTGACTCTAATGCTATACACTGCTATTCGGCGCATGTTTTCGCTCTATGTTGTACTAATATACTCTGCTCGACTCTGGGGGTGCCAGTAATAGTTGCTTCGGTTGGTTGCGTTACGTTAGCTTGGGTTAGGTTTGGATATATCCGACTTTCGTGGTACAAGCTGCTATACGTTGAATTTCTGCGCTCTTGTGTGCAGTAGATTTTTCCGCTTGGGTTTGGCGAGGCCAGCAATGGCGGTCTTGGAAGGCTAGGTTGAGGTACGTTATGCTTGGTTTGCCAAGACTTGAATAGGTCTGGTTGGGTTAGCTTTGTCTTCTGTGCTATGCACTGCTATTCGGAAGATGTCTGTGCATTGCCCTGCTCTACCAGCAGCTGCTTGTCTCAGGGATGGCCAGCAATAGCGGCCGTGGCATGTTTGGATGTGTTAGGTTACGCTTGGTTAAGCAAGGATACGTTGTGTTGTGCTAGGTTATCTTCAACTCTTGTGCTACGCACTGCTATTCTATGGGCCTCTTAGCCCTTCTGCGCGCAATCGCACTCCGCTTGTCTCTGTGGGCGCCAGGAATGGTGCTCTCGGCGCGTTAAATTGTGTTACGTTACGTTCGGCTATGTCAGGTATTGTTAGGCATGGATGGGGTAGCACTGACTCTTGCGCTATGCACTGCTACTCGGACGATTTCAGCGTCCTACGTTGCTTCTCTATACTCTGCTTAACTATCGTGAGGCCAGCAATAGCGGTCGTGGAACGTCAGTATGTGCTACGTTAAGTCCACTCGTGTTACTTTTGCTTCGGTTAGGATACTATAGCTTCGTCATTTGTGCTATACACTGCTCTTCGGAGGATTTCTGCGCCCTGCTGAGATCTAATATTCCCTTCTTTGGTCCGGGAATGCCAGCAATGGAGGTAGTGGCGCAACAGGCTCTGCTATGTTACGTTTGGTTAGGCTAAGGTAGGCTAAGTTTGGATAGTATGGCTTTGACATTTGTGATACACACCGCTTCTCGGTGACCTTCTGCGCTCTACTGCGCTCTAGCATATTCTGCTTGGCTATGGGGAGGCCAGAAATAGTGGTGTCGACACGTTAGTCTGAGGTACGTTGCGTACTGTTGTATAACGTTTGGTTAGGTTAGGAGTGGATACCTTCGACTCTTGTGCTGTACGCTGACATTCGGTTGATTTCTGCGATCTACTCTGATCTAATGTGATCTGCTTGGATCTGGCGAGGCCATCAAAACAGGTCTCGTCTCTTTTGGTTTAGCTACATCTTTGCTATACACTGCTGTTCGGTGGATTTCTGCGATCTGCTGCGGTCGAATATTCCCTGCTTTGATCTGGTAGTGCCAGAAATTGTGGCGGCGGCGCGTTAGGTTGTGTTAGTCTACGTTTGGTTAGGTTATGCTTTTTGGGTTACATTAGGATGTCTTCCACTTTCGTGATATATACTGCCATCCTATGGACCTCTGCTCTGTACTCTCCTCTAATATGCGACGCTTGGCTGTGGGGAGGACAACAGTTTGGTGCAGGCGCGTGTGGTTGGTATTATCTACCATCGATTACGTTTGGTTAGGCTTGGTTAGGTTAGGATATCTCCTACTTTTTTACTGTACACTGCTAATCGAGCGATTTCTGCGTACTACATTTCTCCGCTATATTCTGCTTAGCTCTCGTGAGGCCAGCAATGGCTTTCGTGGCACGTCATGTTGGGTAACGTTACGCCTGCTTATGTTACGTTTGGTTAGGTTAGGATAGGGTAGCTTCCACTATTGTGCTATACACTTCCATTCGGTGGATTCCTGCACTCTTTATTGCCCTACAGTGCACTGCTCGATTCTTGTGATGCCAGCAATAGCGGTCGTGGATCACTACATTTAGATATACTACTTTCGGCTTGGTTACGTTTGCTGTGGTTAGGTTTGCGTAGTTTCGACTTTTCTGCTGTACACTGCCATTCTATGGATTTCTGCGCCCAACTCTACCCTATTATGCTCCGCCCGGCTCTGTGTATGCCAACAATAGTGCTCGCTGCACGTTAGGTTCAGTTAATCTACGTTTGGATGGGTTAGGTTTGGGGTGAATAGGTCAGGATATCTTTGACCTTTGTGCTATACGTCGCTATTTGCTGGCTTTCTGTGCTCTACTGTGATCTACTATACTCTGTTCGACGCGGGGGAGGCCAGCAATAGTTGTCATGGCTAGATTGGTTCTGTTATGCTACGTTCGGTGATGCTACGATTTGTTGGATAGGATAGTGTAGCTTTGACTTATGAGCTATACACCGCTATTCGGTGGACTTATACCATCTATATTGCTCGCCTGCACACTGCGCGGCTCTGGGGAAGCCAGAAATAGTGATCTCGGCACGCTTGTTTGACTTAGGCTTTGTTCGGGTGAATTAAGTTAGCTTTGGTTATGTTTTGGGCAGCTCCGACTTTTCTGCTGTATACTGCGATTCTATGGATTTCTGCGCTCTACATTGTTCTATTATGCTCTGCTTGGCTCTGTGGAGGCCAGCAATAGTGGTCGCGCTTCGTTAGGCTGCGGTACGTTGTGAATGCTTATATTATATTTGGTTATGTTAGGAGAGGACAACTTGGACTTTTGTGCCGTACACTTGTATTCGGTGGATATCTGCGCTCTACACTGATCTACTATACTCTGATCGACGCTCAGGATGCCAGTAATAGTTCTCGCGGCACGATATGGTGAGTTTGTATACATTAGGTTAGGTTTCGTTGGTTTGTGTTCGTTTCGGATATCTTTGACAATTCCATTGTACACTTAGATAGTATGCACTTCAGCGCCCTGCTCTCGCCAAATACGTTCTGCACGGCTGTGGGGTTGCCGGCAGTAATGGACACGGCAAGATAGGCTAAGCTATGTTACGTTCGGTTCGGTTAGGTTTCTTTGGTTTATGCTGGGACAACTTTGCTATCTGTGCTACACACTGCAATTCTATGGACTTCTGCGCCCTACTGTGCGCTACCACAATCTGCCTGTCTCAGGGGACGCCAGGAATGTTGGTCGCGGCACGTTAGGCTGTGTCACGGCACGTTTGGCCAGGTAAGGTTTGGCGAGGTTAGGATACGATAGCTTTGACTTTTGTGCTATACTCTGCTATTCGGTGGTCTTCTGCGCCCTATTGTGCTCTAATATTCCCTGCTTGGCTCAGGAGAGACAAGTAATGGTGGTGTCGGCTCGTTAGGTATTGCTAGGCTACGTTCGGTTTTGTTACGTTTGGTGAGGTTCGGACATGGTATCTTCGGCTTTTGTGTTATACGCAGCCATTTGGTGGCTTTCTGCGCAATACTGCGCTCTAGTAAGTCCTGCTTGGCTCTGGTGAGGGAAGCAATAGTGCTCTCGTGACGATAGGCTGAGTTAGGCTAAGTTTCGTGATGTTACCCTTGGCCCGGTTACGACAGGATAGCATTGACTTTCGCGGTATACACCGTTATACCGTCGATTTCTGCGGTATACCGTGCTCCAATGTGTTCTGCTCGGCTTTTGGTAGGCCAGCAATTGTGGTCTCGGCACGTTAGGATATGTTGTCCTGCATTTGGTCATGTTACGTTTGGCTAGT
>NW_016908734.1:0-2342 GCF_001483705.2 Eufriesea mexicana | reverse complement strand
GAATTTCGAGCAATACACTGCCGCTCGATGGAACTCTGTGCCCTACTCTCCTCTAATATGCCCTGCTTGGCGGTGGGGAGGCAAGCAATCGTGGGCTAGGGACGTTAGGTCGGGATTGGTTATGTTTGACAGGGCTAGGTTAGTTCAGATTAGGCTGGGTACCTCCGACTTTTTGCTACACACTACTGTTCGGGCGATTTCAGCGTTCCACATTGCTCCGCTATACTCTGCCTAGTTCTCGCGCGGACAGCAATAACTGTCGTTGCCCGTCAGGTTATGCTACGTTACGTCCGCTTATGTTACGTTTAGGTAGTTTCGGATATTGCAGCATTGACTTTTGCGCAATAAACTGCTAATCGGTGGATTTCTGCGTACTAGTCTGCTCAAATATGCTCCGCTTGGCGCCGGGGATGCCGGCAATACTGCACTCGGCACGATAGGTTGTGTTATGTTACGTATGGTTAGGTTACGTTTGGTTAGGTTAGGATAAGGTAACTTTGACTTTTGTGCTGTACACTGCTATTCGGTTGATTTTTTTACTTCTTCGTTGCTCTACTATACTCTGCTCGACTCTGGGGAGGACAGAAAAAGCGGTCGCGGCACTATAGGTTGAATTAGGTTACGCTTGCTTATTTTTGGTTAGGCTACGTTTCGTTAGGATGGCTTTGACTTTTGCGTTATACACTGTTATTCGGTAGATTTCTACGCTCCACTCTGTTCTAGTATTTTCTTCATGTCTCTGGGGATGCCAGTAATAGCGCTCTCTGCGCGATAGGTTCAGATACGGTACGTTTGGGTAGGTTATGTTAGCTACGGTTTGGTTTGGATAGCTTCAACTTTTCTGCTGCACACTGCGTTTCCACAGGTTTCTGCGTTCTAGTTTCCTCCATTATGCTCTGCTTGTCACTGTGGAGGCCTACAACACTGGTCGCGGCATGTAAGTTTGGGATCTGTTAAGTTTGGTTAGGTTAGGTTTGGTTGGGATTGGTTAGGATAGCTTTGATATACGTGCTCAACGCGGATATCCTATGGACTCCTACGCTGTACTGTGCTCTATCAAATTCTCCTCCTCTGTGGGGAAGCCATCAATTGCGTTCGCGGCATATTAGGATTTGCTGCTCCACGTATGGTTAGGCTACGTTAGGACTGGTTAGGTCTGGATATCTCTGACTTTTGCGATTTTCCTTGCCAGTTGGCGGCTTTCTGCGCTCTACTGTGTTCTACTATACTCTGCTCGACAGTATGGATGCCAGCAACAGTGTCGCGGAATGTTAGGTTGAGTTATATTCCGTTCTTCCAACTTTGGTTACGTTGGGTTAAGTAAAGGTATCTCCGACATATGTTCTCAAAACTGATATTCTATGGACATCTGTGCTATACTGTGATCCATCGTATTCTGCTCCTCTCTGGGCAAGCCAGCAATAGTGTTCGCTGCACGTTGCATTTAGTTATTCTACGTTTGGTTATGTCAGGTTGTGTCTGGCTTCGTCAGGATGGCTCTGCCAATAGTGCTATACACTGCTGTTCGGGGGAATTCTGCGCTCTACAGTGACCTTATATTGTCTGCTTTGCCTGGGGAGGCCAGAAATGGTGGCAGCGGCTGGTTACGTTGTGTTAGGTTACTCTTGGCTAGGATAGGTTTGTTTGAATTAGGCCAGGATATCATTGACTTTTGTGCTATACACTGCCATTCGGATCATTTCAGCGTTCCATATTGCTCTGCTGTACTCTGCTTAGTTCTCGTGAGGCCAGCAGTAGCGGCCGTGGCACATCAGGTAGGGCAACGTTACGTCCGCTTCTGTTACGTTTGGTTAGGCTAGGACAGGATAGCAATGACTTTTCTGCAATACACTGCTATTCGGTGGATTCCTGCGCTCTACTGCGCTTTAATATGCTCTGTTGGCGCTGGGGAGGCCGGCAATTATGCTCTCGGTGCGGTAGGCTGAGTTATGTTACGTTTGGCCAGTTTATGTTAGCATGGGCATGGTTCCGATATGTTTGATTTTTCCGCTATACAATGTGATTGTATGGACTTCTGCTCTGTATTGTGCGCTGCAACTCTGCTTGTGTCTGTGGGCACCAGGAATGGTTGTGGCGGCAATATAGGCTGTGTTATGTTACGTTCGGTCAGGCTAGGTTTGGATAGGTGTGGTTGGTATAGCGCTGACTTTAGTGCTATACACTACTATTCGGTCCATTTCAGCGTCCTACATTGCTCTCCAATACTATGCATAGCTCTCGCGAGGCCAGTAATATTGTTCTCGGCACATCAGGTTGAATTCGACTATGTTCGGCTAGGTTACGTTAGCCTGGGTTTGGCTTGGTTAGCTCAGACTTACGTG
>NW_016908733.1:19427-20281 GCF_001483705.2 Eufriesea mexicana | reverse complement strand
CGCCGCGGCCGTCCAGGTCGTCGCCTGGCGGATGGGGCCGTCGGGCGCGAAAACGACGAAGCGGGGTTAGGGTCGGGGCGGCTACGGGAGGCGATGACGCGCGCGTGCAACGTAGCCATGCCGCGCGTGAGGGAGCCAACTTCGCGGTGTGCAGTGCACTGGTGGTCGGCTGAAATCGCGAAGCTCCGGGAGCTCTGCGTGCTCGCCCAGCGCGAGTACACTCGGGCGCGTCGTCGACGACGCGCGGTTTCCGCCGAGGAAATCGCGCGCCCCTAACGCGGGTACCGGTCCGCGGTGGGCGATCTCCGGAGGGAGATTCGCAGAGCCAAATCTCGGCAATGGGACGAACTCCTCTCGACGCTCGAAAGCGATCCGTGAGGACGCCCCTATAAACTAGTATTGGGGAAGTTAAGGGCATAGGCGCCCCCCGTGGCCGTTTGTATGGACTCGGAGCTCCTGCGACGTGTGATCGGCAACCTCTTCCTGTGGTGGCGGTCGATCAGGTACAACCGCTGCAGCGCGGTCGGAACAGGTCGGCTGGTCCGACGAGATGGGGGTCTCGCGCGAGGAGTTGTGCCCTGCGGTCGCTAGGATGGGGTCGAGGAGCACCGCCCCCTGACCAGACGGCATACCAGCCCGAGGCTTTGCTCTGGCTCTGGAAGCGTGGTGTGACCGTGTGCGACGGGTGTTCGACTGCTGCCTCAGGACCGGTCGCTTCCCGGCATGTTGGAAGAGAGCGAGGGTCGTGTTGGTCCCGAAACTAGGGAAGCCGCCGAACTCTCCTAAGGCATATCGGCCGATATGCCTACTCGACGAGGTGGGCAAGCTTTTCGAGCGCGTTCTATCTGCTCGCC
>NW_016908733.1:0-15923 GCF_001483705.2 Eufriesea mexicana | reverse complement strand
TCTGGCGAGGGCGGGGACAGCGTTCTCGGCACGTTCGGTTGAGGTAGGCTTTGTTTGGTTGTGTTCTGTTTGTTTGGGCTAGGTTTCGGTAGCTTTAACTCTTCTGACGTGCACTGCGATTTTATGGATATCTGTCTTCTACTCTCCACTAACGTGCTCTGCTTGGCACTGGGAAGGCCAGCAAAAGTGGTCTCGGCACATTGCATTTAGTCAGGCTACGTTCGGACAGTTTGGCTAGGCTAACCTTGGTTAGGGTAACTTTTACTTTTGTGCCGCACACTGCTATTCGGTGGATATCTGCGCTCTACTTCGCTCTGGTATGTCCTGGTTGGCTCTCGGGATGCCAGCGATAGAGGTCGCGGCACGTTAGGTTGACTTGTACTACGCTTGGTTGTGTCATGTTAGCTTGGGTTAGGTTAGTATTGCTTTGACTTTCGTGGTATAGACTGTCGTTCTGTGGTCTTCTGCGCTCTACTGCGCTCAATTATTTTCTGGGCTTCTCTGGGAAGGCCAGCAATTGTGGCCCAGGCGCTCTAGGTTTAGTTAGGTTACGCTTTGCTTGGCAACGTTAGGACAGGTTTGGTTAGTGTAGCTTCTACTCCTTTGCCATATACTGCTGCTCTGTCGATACCTGTGCACTGCGTTGCTCTACTAGCATCTGCTCGTCTCGAAGAAGGCCAGCAACAGCGTTCGTGGCACGCTTGTTTTCGTTATGCTTCCTTTGGTTAGATTAGGTTTGGTTAAGTATGGTTGGGATGGTTTTGACTTTTGTGGTAGACACTGCTATTCGGTGAATTGCCGCGCTCTACTCTGCTCTAATATGCTCTGCCTGTCTCTGAGCATGCCAGCAATTGTGGGCTCGGCACGTTAGGTTGAGTTATGCTACGTTCGGTTAGGTTATGTTGGTTTGGGTTAGGTTTGGATAGCTTCGCCTTCCGCGTTGTACACTGTTATTCCGTGGATATCCGCGCTCTACTATGCTCTACTATATTCTTCTTGCCCGCTGAGAGTCCAGCAATATTGTTCGCGACAAGTAATGTTGAGTTAGGCTACGTTTGGATAAGTCCTGTTGGTTTGGGTTAAGAATGGGTAGCTGAGGCTTTTCTGATAAACACCACGATTCTATGGACATCTGCGTTCTACTATCCACTATTATGTTCTGTTTGGATATGAGGATGCCAGCAATCGCGGTCGCTGCACGATAGGCTGTGTTAGCATACGCTTGGTTGTAATACGATTGGCTATGCTAGGAGGTGATAGGTCCGACTTTTGCGCTGTACACTGCTGTTCGGTCGATTCCGGCGCGCTACAGTGCTCCAGTATGTTCAGCCCGTCACTGGGAAGGCCAGCAATAGTGGTCTCGGCACGCTATGTTGCGTTACGCTGCGTTCGTGTAGGTTAGGTTAGGCTAAGTTGGATAGGATAGCTTTTACTTTTGTGCTATGCACAGCTCTTCGGCTGATTTCTACGCTCCACTGTGCTTTTGTACATTCTGCTTCTCAAGGGGGACGCCAGCAGTACCTCTCTCGGCACGTAAGGCTGAGATATGTTGCGTTTGGTTATGTTACGTGGATTTATGTTAGGTTTGGATAGGTTAGGTTTGACTTTCGTTGTATAAACGGCTGTTCGAAGGAATGGGGCGCTCTACTGTACTCTAGTATATTCTGCTTTGCTCTATGCAGGTCAGCAATTGTGGTCTGGGCACGTTAGGTTGAGTTCGGTTACGTTTGGCTTTTGTAATGATTGTATAAGTTAGGCTAGGATAGCTTAGACCTTTGTGCTGTACACTGCTATTCGGTGGACTTCTGCGCTCTACTGTGATCTAATACTCCCAGCTATTCTCTAGGTACTCCAGATGTAGCTGCCGTGATGCGTTTACTTCAGTTAGGTTACGTTTGGTTAGAATAGGTTTCTTTGCATTTGGTTAGGGTATCTCCGACTTCCGTGCCACGCTCTGTCATTCGAAGGACCTCTGCACCCTACTTTCCTGTAGTATGCCCTGCCTGGCGATGGGCATGCCAGCAACAGTGGCCGCGGCCCGTTAGGATATGTTAGACTGCTTTTGGTTATATTACTTTTGGATATGTTAGGACTGGATAGCTTTGACTTTTGTGCTGAACACAGCTATTCGTTGGATTTCTGCGCCCTACGTTGCTCTAATATACTCTACTCGACGCTCGGCAGGCCAGTAATAGTGGTCTCGGACTGTTAGGTTGTGTTACTCCACTTTCGGCTACGTTACGTCAGCTTGGGTTAGGCTTGGATAGCTCTGACTTTCGTAGTATACACAGATGCTCGGTGGATTTCTACGCTCTACGCTGCTCTAATATTCTCTGCTTGTCTCTGGGGAGGCCAGCCATGGCCATCTCGCCCGCTATGTTGAGTTATGCTACGTTTGGTTGTGTCACGTTTGGTCAGGTTAGGATAGGATAGCTTTCACTTTTGTGCTACACACTAATATTCTGTGGATTTCGTCCCTCTGTCGCGTTCTATTATGCTCTGCTTTGCTGTGCGGTGACAGCAACAGTGGCATCGGCACGTTGGTTTCGGCTATGGTGCGTTCGGTTACGTTACGTTAGCTCGGGCTATGTTTGGATAGCTTTGGCTTCCGTCGTATACACTAAAATTCGGTGGATTCCTGCGCTCTACTGCGCTATACTATAACCTAGATGACTCCGGGGAGGCCAGCAATAGCGGTCTCGGCACGTTAGGTTGGGATAGATTACGTACGGCTATGTTACGTTTGGCTAGGCTAGGATAGGATAGCGTTGACATTTGTGATACATATATACATACATACATATATATATATATATCGCATTTCGGTAGGTTCTTACGCTCTACATTGCCATAATATGCTCTGCTTGGCTCTGGGGATATCAGCAATCGTGGTCGCGGCACGTTAGTTTGCGTTATGTCATCGTTTGCTCATATCACGGTTGGCTACGTTAGGAGGTGATATCTTCGACTTTTGTGCTATACACTGCTATTCTGTGGATTTCAGCGCCCTGCAGCGCTCTAATATATTCAGCTTGGTACTGCGAGGGCCAGAAAGTGTTGTCTCGGCTCATTATGTTGGATTTGATTACGTTTGGTTTGGTTAGGTTAGGCAGGGCTAAATTAGGAAGGCTTTTACCTATGTGTACAACACTTGTCTTCTATGCACGACTGCGTTCTACTGTGCTATATCATATTCTGCTTGTCTATGTGGACGCCAGCAGTAGTGGTCGCGACACGTTCCGTTGGGTTATGTTACGTTCGGCTGTGTTACGTTTGGTAACGTTAGGATACGGCAGCGCCGACTATTGTGCTGTGCACTACGATTCTGTGGAATTCCGCTCTCTACTCGCCTCTAGTATGTTCTGCTTGGCTCTGGCGAGGGCTGCAGTTGTGGTCTCGGCACGTTAGGCTGAGTTAGGATACGTTTGTGTGGTCTCGGCACGTTAGGCTGAGTTAGGATACGTTTGGTTACGTTACGTTTGGCATGGTTAGGGCAAGATAGCTCTGGATTTTGTACTATACACTGCTGCTCGGTGGATTTCTGCGTTCTACTGTGCTCTAGCATTTTCTGCTTGGCTACGCGGAGGCTAGCAGCAGCGTCCTCGGTACGTTAGGTTGTGTTCGGTTACGTTCGATTATGTTAAGTTTGGTTAGTTTAGGGTATGCTGGTTTGACTTTTATGGTATAAACTGCGATTCTATGTATTTCTACGTTCCACTCTCCTGTAATATGTTCTGCACAGCGCTGGGGAAGCCAGCAATAGTGTCCGCGGGGCGTTATGTTGAGAGTGGTTGCGTTTGGTTGTATCATGATTTGTTATGTTAGGATAGCATAGCTACGACTTTTTTGCTTCAAGCTGCTGTTCTGCGTTTTTCTGCGCACTACCGTGCTCTAGTATGTTCTGCTTGGCTCTGAGGAGGCCAGCAATGGCGGTCTCGGCACTCTACGTTGAGTTAACTTACGTTTGGTTAGGCTATGTTTGTTTGGCTTAGGTTTGGGTAGTTTTGACTTTTCTGCTATAAACTGCGTTTCTATAGATTTCTGCGCTCTACTTTCCTCCAGTATGTTCTGATTGGACCTTCGGGGCCAGCAATTGTGGCCTTGGCACGTTGTGATCGGTTAGGCTACGCTTGGTTGGGTTGTGTTAAATCAGGTTATATTAGGATAACTTCGGCTTTCGCGATGTACACTGCAATGCCATGGATTTCTGCGCTCTACGCTGCTCTAATATTTTCTGCTTGACCTTGTGGAGGCCAGCAAGAGCGACCGCTGCACGTTAGGGTAGATTTGAGTTTTGTGTTATACACTGCTATTCGGTGGAGTACTGTGCTGTACTCTGCTCTTATGCTTCCTGCGTGGCTCTGGGAAGGCCAGCAATCGTGGCCTCGGCACGTTAGGTTGAAGTAGGTTACGTTTGGTTAGGTCAGGTTAGGCTCGGTTTGGTAAGGATGGCCACGACCCTAGGATGGCTATACTCTGATATTCGTTAGACTCCTGCACTCCACTGTGCTCTAATATATTCTGCCTTTCTCTGGGGATGCCAGCAATAGTGGCCGCGTCTCGTTATGTTATGTTATCCTACGTTTCGTTAGGTTACGTTTGTATGTGTTAGGCTCGGATAGCCATGACTATTGTGCTATACACTGCGATTCATTTGATTTCTGCGATGTACTCTCCCCTAATGTGTCCTGTTTGTTTCTTGGGTGCCGAGCAATATTGGTCGCGTCACGTTAGGTTGCGTTATGTTACGTTCGGTTGTGTTAGGCTTTGGTTAGGTTTGGTCAGGGTACCCTCCGCTCCTGTGATATGAACTACAATGCGGTTGATTTCTGCTCTCTACTGTACCCAAGTACATAATCCTTGGCTCTGCGACAGCCAGCAATAGTGGCCCTCGTACGTTAGTTTCTGCTAGGTTACGTTCGGTTATGTTACGTTTGGCTAGGAAAGGACAGGATAGCTTTGACTTTTTTTACTATGAAATGCTTTTTCGGCGAACATATCCTCTCTACTCTGCTCCAATGTGCTCTACTTGCTTCTGGTATGGCAACAATGGTGGCCTCGGCAAGTCAGGCTGTGATATGTAACTCCAGGTTTGGTTAGGATTGTTTGGGTTATGTTAGGATAGCCTTGGCATTTCTTCCTGGCACAGATATTTATGGACTCCTGCGCTCTTTTCTAGTCTAATATGTCCTGCTTGGCGTTGGAGGGGCCCGCAGCAGTGGCCTATGCACAAAGGGTTGGCCAGGTCAGATTTGTTTATGTTATGTTCGGTTAGGTTGTGATATGTTAACTTTGGCATTTGTGCAGTACACTGATATTCGGTGGATTACAACGAACTACTCTGCGCTACTATACCCTGCTCGAATTTGGAGTGGCAAGCGATAGTGGTCGCAGTGCGAGAGGTTTAGTTAGGTTTCGTTAGGCTAGGTTTGGAAAGGCTAGGTTTGGTAAGGATTTCCTTGACCTTCGTGGTACACGCCGCTATTCGGTGAATTTCTGCATTCTATTGGCCTTTACGATACTCTAGTTGGGCCTGTGGAGGCCGGCAATATTGGTCTCGGTACGTTAGGTTGTGATACTCTAAGCGTCTTTCGGTTAGGTTAGTTTGGGTTGTGTTAGGATATCTTTGACTTTACTGCTATACACTGCGTGTCTATGGATGCCGGCGCTCTACTCGACTTTAATGCGTTCTGCTAGGCTCTTGGGAGGCCTGCGATAGTGGTCGCAGCGCGCTAGGCTGTGTTAGTTACGTTTGGTTATGCTGCGATTCGTTAAGTTACGAAAGGATAGCATTCACTTTTTCGCTCGACGCTGCTAGTCGGTGGACTCCTGCGCTCTACTGTGTTCTAATACGTTCAGCTTGCCTCTGGGAAGGACAGCAATATAGGGCTAGGTACGTTATTTTGAGTTAGGCTACGTCTGGTTAGGTTAGGTTAGGCCATGTGAGGTTAGGATATCTTAGACTTTTGCGATTTACACAGCATAGCGGCAGATTTCCGCGCTCCACTCTGCTGTATCATATTCTGCTTGTGTGTGGGTACACCTGCAATAGTGGTCGCGGCACGTTAGGTTGAATTACGTTACGCTCGGTTATGCTAGCTTGGGATAGGAATGATCAAGGTGTCTTCGACTTTTTTGATGTAAACTGCTATGCGGTGGGTATCTGCGCTCTACTGTGTTCCGGTATATTCTGCTTGCCTCTGCGGAGGCCAGCATTAGTGGTCTCGGCACGTTAGGTCGTGTTGGTTTGCGTATGTTTGAAATACGTTTGGGTAAGGTAGGAAGGTGTAGCTTTGTCTATTGCGCTATCCTCTGCTGTTCGGCGGATTTCTGAGATCTACTGTGCTCTAGTGTTCTCTGCTTGGCTCTGAGGATGTCAGCAATAGTGGTAGCTGCTCGTTAGATTGAGTTAGGTTACAGGTGGGTATGTCACGATTGGTGAGGTTAGGAGGGGGTAGCATTGACTTATGTGCTATAGACTGGCATTCGGCAGCTTTACTGTACTGTAATATGTGCAGCTTGACTCTGGGAAAGACGGCAATGATGGTACCGGCACATTATGTTGAGTTATTCTGCGTTTGGTTATGTTAGGATATCTTTGACTTCGGTTCTGTACACTGTAATGCGGTGGACTTCTGCGATCTACAGTGCTCTAGTATGTCCTGCTTGGCTCTGGGTATGCCAATAATAGTGGTCTCGGTACAGTACGTTGAGATAGAGTACGTTTGGGTATGTTACGTTTGCTCTGCTTAGATTTGGATCGCTTCGACGTTTCTGCTACACACCGTGTCTCTATGGATTTCTGCAATCCACTGTCCTCCAATATGCTCTGCATGGCTCTGCGGAAGACATAAATACTGTTCGCAGCACGCTAGGATAAAATAGATTACGTGTGGTCCGGTAAGGTTTGGTTGGGTTAGGTTGGGTTTGTTTGGGTTAGGTTAGGATATCTCTGAATTTTGTTAAGTAGACCGCAATGCGATGGTTGCCTTCGCTCTAGTGTGCTCTTGTTTGTTCTGATCGGCTCTGCTGAGGTCAGCCGTAGTGGTCTAGGCGCGCTAGGTCGGGATAGGTTACGTTTGGTTATGTTATGCTTGATTATGTTAGGCTAGGATGGCTGTGACTTTTGTGCCTTACATAGCAATTCGGTGAATTTCTGTGCTCTACTGTTATCTGATATGTTCAGCTAGGCCCTGGGAATGGCCGCAATAGTTGTCTCGGCACCTTGGTTTGAGTTAGTTTACGTTTGCTTAGGTCAGGTTAGTTTGGGTTAGGATAGGGTAGCTTTGACTTTCCGCTATACATTGCCATTCTTTGAACGTCTGCGTTTTACTGTCCTTTAATATGTTCCGCTTGGCGATGTGGATGCTAGCAATACTGGTCGCGTCACGTAAGAATATGTTCGACTACGTATGGTTAGGTCTGGTTAGGTTGGGTTAGGTTTGGGTGGCTTTGACTTCTGTGCTCATCAGTGATATTCTATGTACATCTGTGCTCTACCGTGCCCTGTCATGTTCCGCTTGTCTCTGGGGAGGCTAGCAATATTTGTCTCGGCTCGTTAGGTTTACTTGGTCGGCGTTTGGTTGCGTTGGGGTTTGTTGGGGTAGGGTTGGGTACATTTGACATTTGTGCTGTACGCAGCAATTTGGTGGCTTTCCGCGCTCTACTGTGCTCTAGTGTGGTCTGCATGTCTCTGGGATTTCAGTAATAGTGACCTCCGCTCGTTAGGTTAAGCTATGTTACGTTTGGATTAATTAAGTTTGGATAGGTGAGGATAGTATGGCGCCGACTTCTATGATGTACACTGCTGCTCGCTGGGTTTCTAAAATCTACATTGCTCTAATATACTCTGCTCGACTATGCGGAGGCTAGAAATAATGGTCGCTGCACGTCATGTTATGTTAGGTTGCGTTTGGGTATGTCACAATTCGTTTGGCTCGGAGAGGGTAGCTTTGACTTATGCGCTATGTACTGCTGTTCCGTGGATTTCTACGCTATACTGTGTTCTGGTATGCTCAGGTTGGCGCTGGGAAAGACAGCAACAGCGGTATCGGCGAGTTACATTTAGTAGGTCTACGTTCGGTTTGGTTGGGTTAGATAAGGTTAGGTTGGAGTATCTTTGACCTTGAGTTTTGCACTGCAACGCCGCGGATTTCTGTAGTCCACAGTGCTTCAGCATATTCCGCTTGGCTCTGGGTAGGTCAGCAGTAATGGTCGCGGCTCGTTAAGTTGTGCTCCGTTTCGTTTCGTTACGTTAGGTTTGGTTACGTTTGGTCTGGTTATCTTTGACTTCTGTGCTACACACGGCTCTTCGGTGGATTTCTACGCTCTACATTGCTCTACAATGCCTTGCTCGACTCTGGGGTTCCCAGTAATAGTGGTTTCGTCACGTTAGTCTGAGATACGCTACGCACGGTTAGGGCATGTATGCCTGTGTTAGGTTAGGTTACCTCAGACTTTCGTGGTATACACTGTTATTCTGTGGTCTTCTGCGTTCTACTGCGCTCTACTGAATTCTGCTTGGCCCTGTGGCTTCCAACAATAGTGGTGACGTCTCGTTGTATTTAGTAAGACTTTGCTTGATTACGTTATATTTGTTTGGGCTAGTCTTGTCTATATTTGACTTTTGTGCTTTACACTGCGATGCGAATGATTTCTGCGATCGAACGCGCTCTACCATATTCTGGTTGGCTCCTTGGAAGTCAGCAATAGTGGTTTAGGGGCGTTGGGTCGAGCTAGGCTACGTTTGGTTATGTTATGTTTGGTTATGTTAGGCTAGTATGGCTACGACTATTGTACTGTTCACTGCCTTCGGTGGAGTTCTGCGTTCTGCTGTGCTCTAATATGCACTGCTTTGCTGTGGGGATGCTAGAAATTTAGGTCTCTGCGCGTTAGGTTTAGTTATTCGACGTTTGGTTAGGTTAGGTTATGTCAGGTTGGGTGATTATATCTTTGACTTTTGCTCTTTGCACTTCAGTGCGGCGGATTTCTGCTCTCTCCAGTGCTGTAGCATATTCTGCTTTGCTCTGGGTAGGCCAGCAGTTGTTGTCCCGGCACGTCAGTTTATGTTATGCTGAGTTTGGTTAGGTTACGTTTGGATATGTTAGGGCAGGATAGGTTTGACTTTTGCGCAACAGACGGCTATTCGGAAGATTTCTGCTCTTCGCTGTGCTCTAATATGCTCTGTTTGGCTCTGCGGAGACCAGCAATAATGTGCTCGGCACGTTAGGTAAGATATGTTACGTTCGGTTATGTTAGGTTGGGCTTTGTTAGGTTAGGATGGCTTTGGCTTTTCCGTCATACACTGCGATTCTATAAATTTCTGTGCTCTAGTCGACTATAATATGTACGCCATGGCTCTGTCGGATGCAGCAATGGAGGTTTCAGCACGTTAGGAATGATTAGGTTACGTTAGCTTATGTTAGGTTTGGCAAGGTTTGGATAGGATATCTTCAACTTTTGTGCTATACACATATATTTGGTGGCATTTTGGGCTCTACTGTGCACTAGTATGTTCGGCCTGGCTATGGTGATGCCAGCAGTATTGGCCTCAGCACGTTTGCCTAAGTTATGCTGAGTTTGGTTATGTTACGTTTGGCATCGTTAGGATAGGGTAGCTTAGACTTTTGTGCTATACACAGCTACTCAGCGTATTTATGAGGCATTCATTGCCCTACTATACTCTGCTCATATCTCGGCAGGCCAGCAATAGCGGTCTCGGCACTTCAGTTTATGTTATGTTATGTTTGGTTTGGCTAGGTTTGGTTACGTTTGGTTGGAGCGGCTTTGTCTTTTATGCTATACACTGCAATTTGATGGCTTTCTGCACCATACTGTGCTCTAGTATATTCTGCTTGGCTATGGGGAGGTCAGCAATAATGGTCGCTGCACGTTTGGGTTAGTTTACGTATGGCTATGTTACGATTTCTTAGGTTAGCAGAGGATATTTTTGTCTATTACGTAATACGCTGCCATTCGGTGGATTTCTGCCCACTACTGTGATATAATATGCTTTTTTTACTATTACGTAATACGCTGCCATTCGGTGGATTTCTGCCCACTACTGTGATATAATATGCACTGCTGTGCTCTGACGATGGCAGAAATAGTGACCGCGGCGCGATAGGTATTGTTAGGTTACGTATGGTTAGGTTCGGTTTGTTCGGGATAGGTTCAGATGACTTTGACCTCTGCCCTGTACGCTGTAATGCGGTGGGCTTCTGCGCTCTACTGTACTTTAGTATGCTCTGCTTGGATCTGGGGATTCCAGCAATGGTGGCCTCGGCACGTTCGGTTCAGTTGGGATACGTTTGATTATATTGCGTTTGGATAAGTTAGGGATGGATAACTTTGACTCTTGAGCTGTGCACTGCTATTCGGTGAATTTCTGCGCTCTACATTGCTCTGCCTTGCTCTGCTCGATTCTGGGCAAGCCAGCAATTGTGATGCCTGCACGTTAGGCTTATCTATGCTTCGTTTGTTTTGGTTACGTTAGACAGTGTTTGGTTAGCGTAGCTTAAACTTTCGTGGTATACACTGCAATTCTGCGGATTCCTGCGCTCTACAGTGCTCTGGTATGTACTGCCTGGCACTGGGGATGCCAGCATTAATGGCCTCGTCTCGTTAGGTTTAGTTATTTTACGTTTGGTACGGTTAGGTCAGGTAGGGTTAGGCTAGGATCTCTTTGACCCTTTTCGCTGCTATTGGGAGGCATTCTGCGCTCTACTCTGCTACAGCATATTCCGCTTGGCTCTGGGGAATGCAGCAACAGTGGTCTCGGCACGTTAGGTTATATTATGTTGCGTTTGGTTAAACTATGTGTGGACAGGTTAGGATAGTTTAGCTTTGACTTTTATTCTGCACATACCTATTCGGCGTATTTCTACTTTCTACATTGCTCTTCTATACTCTTCTCGATTCTGCGGAGGCCAGTAATAGTGGTCCCAGCACGTTAGCTTGATTTAAGCTACGTTTAGTTATGTCACATTCGGTTAGGGTAGAAGATAATAGCATCGGCTTTAGTGCTATACACTTCTATTCGGTGAACTTCTGCGCTATACTGTGGTCTAGTATGCACAGTTTGTCTCTGGGACGGCCAGCAATAGTTATTTCTGCACGTTAGGTTGAGTTACGTTGCGTTCGGTTAGTTTATGCTTGTTTGGGTTAGGTCCAGGTGGCTTTGACTTTCCCGGCATAGACTGTTATCCAGTGGATTTCTGCGCTCCACTGCCCTCTACCATACCCTGCTCGGCGCTGGGTAGGCCAGCTATAGTGGTCTCTGCACGGTAGATTGTGTTATGTTACGTTTTGGTATATTACGATTGGTTAGGTTAGGAGAGGATAGCATACACTTTCGCGCTATGCACTGCTGTTCGGCGCAATTCGGCGCTCCACTGTGATCTGACATGTTCAGCTTGTCTCTGGAAAGGACAGAAATAGTGGCCTTGCTATGTTATGCTGCGTTAGGCTGCGTTCGGTATGGTCATGTTAGGCCAGGTTAGGTTAGGATATCTCTGACTCTTGCGCTATGCACTGAAACTCAGCGGTTGTTTGTGATCTGCTCTGCTGTAGTATATTCTGCTTGGCTCTGGGTGGTCAGCCATAGTGGTGTAGGGTGGTTGGGTGTAGTGATGTTACGTTTGGTTACGCCATGTTTGGTTATCTTAGGCCATGGCAGCTTTGACTTTCGTGCCATGCGCTCCACATTGCTCTACTATTCGCTGCCCGACCCTGCGGGAACAGGAATCGTGGACGCGACACGATAGGTTGAGATAGGTTACGTTTGATTAGGATAGGTTGGGTTTGGTTTGGCTATGATTGCTTTGACTTTTGCTATGCACTGCTATTCGGTGGGCTCCATCGCCCTACCGTCCTCTGATATGCCCTGCTATACTGCGGGGAGGTCATAAACTATGGCCGCGTCGCGTTACGCAGAGTTAGGTTGCGTTTGGTTTGGTTAGGTTAGGTGAGGTTAGGTTAGGATACCATCGAGTTTTGTGCATTACACTGCAATGATGGGGACTTCTGCGCTCTACCGTGCTCTAGTAGAGTCCGGTTGGCCCTGCAGAAGTCAGCAATAGTGGTCTTGGCACGTTAAGTCGGGTTAGTTTACGTTTGCCTACGTTGTGTTCGGTTAGGTTAGGCTAGTATAGCTATGTCTTTTGTGCTACACACTGCTACTGGGAGAGTTTCTACAATCTACGTTGCCATGCAATACTCTGCTCGACTCTGGGGAAGCCAGTAATAGTGGCCCCGACATGTTAGTTCGATTTACGCTGCGTTTGGTTATGTTAAGCTTGGTTAGGGTATGAGAGGATAGCATTGACTTTTGTGCTATATACTGCTGTTCGTTGGACTTCTGCGCTACACTGAGCTTTAATATGCTCTGCTTGACTCTGGGGTAGCAAACAGTAATGGGCTCGGCACGTTAGTTTTACCTATGCCGCGTTTGGGTAGGATAGATGCGACTTTTGTGCTGCACACTGATATTTGTTGTATTTCTACGCTCTTCACTGCTCTACTATGCTCAGCTCCACCCTGGGGAGGCCAGTAATTGTGGTCTCGATTCGTTAGGTAGGGTCAGGTCACGTTGGGGTATGTTACGTTTGGCTATGTTAGGTGGTGATAGCACTGACTTTTGTGCCATGCACAGCTACTCCGTGGATTTCGGCGTCCATTGTGGCTGATACGTTCAGCTTTGCTCTGGGAAAGACAGCAATAATTGCCTTGGCATTTTATGCTGAGTTAGGCAGAGTTCGGTTGGGTTAGGCTAGGACATGTTAGGTTATAGTATATTTGACATTACCCCTGTACACCGCCATTCGCCTGCTTTCTGCTGTCTAGTGTGCTCTAATATCTTCAGCCCGTATTATGGAAAGACAGCAATGGTGGCACCGGCTAATTATGATCTGTTATTCTACGTTCCGTTAGGTTAGGTTAGGTCTGGTTAGGTTAGGGCATCTTTGACTTTTGTGCTTTAAACTGCAATGCGGCGGTTTCCTGCCCTCTACTGTGCTCTCGTATATTTTGATTGACTCTGCGGTGATCAGCAATAGCGGTTTAGGAACGTTAGGTTGAGTTAGGTTACGTTTGGTCTTGTTACGTTTGGTTTGGTTAGGCAAGGGTAGATCTGACTTTTGCGCTATTCACCGCTATTCGGTGTATGTCTGCGCTCTCCTGTGCTATAATATGGTCTGCTTGTCTCTGACATGCCAGCAATAGTGGTCTCGGCACGATTGGTTCAGTTATGTTACGTTTGGTTAGGTTAGGTTAGTCCTGGTTAGGATAGGATGTCTTTGACTCTTCTGCCGTACATTGCCATACCTTGCACTTATGCGTTCCACTCCCCTTTAATATGATCTGCCTGGCGATGCAGAGGCCAGCAATAGTGGTCGTGGCAGGATAGCCTGAGATAGATTACGTTTGGTAGGGTCAGGTTACGTCGTGTTACGTAAGGATTTCTTTGACTCTTGTGATACACACTGCTATGCTATGGACTTCAGCACTCTTCGCTGCGCTATCACACTCTGCTTGTCTCTGTGGACGCCAGGAATGTTGCGCTCGGCGCGTTAGGTTGAGTTATGCTACGTTGAGTTAGGCTAGGTTAGGTAATTCTTGGTTAGGTTAGCTACGACTACTGAGCTATACACTGCTTTTCGGACTATTTCAGCGTTCTACGTTGCTCTGCTATACTGTGGTTCGTTCTTATGAGGCCAACAATAGCTGTCATGGCACGTCAGGTTGGGTTACGATACGTTAGCTTATGTTACGTTTGGTCAGGTTAGGATAGGATAGCCTTGTCTCTTGTACTATACACTGCAATTCGGAGGCTTTCTGCGCTCTACTGTGCTGTAGTTTGCTCTGCTTCTGCCTGGGGATGCCAGCGGTAGTGGCCTCTGCACGTTCGGTTGTGTTAGGCTGCGTTCGGTTAGGATACGTTTGCTGACGTTAAGATAGGATGGCTTCGACTTCTGTGCTATACGCTGCTACTCGTTGGCTTCCATTGCGCTCAACTGTGGTCTATCATTCCCTGCTTTCATCTGGAAATGCTTGAAATAGTGGCCGACGCGCGTTAGGTTAAGTTGTGTTACGTTTTTTTATGTTACGCTTGTTTGGGCTTGGTTAGGGAATCTTTGGCTCTCGTGCTATATACTGCCATTCTATGTACCTCTGCGACCTGCTCTCCTCCAATATGACCTGCTTTGTGGTGGAAAGGCCTGCTATTGTGCGCTAGGCATGTTAGATTGGGGTTGGCTACGTTGGATTATGCTACGTGAGGACAGATTGGGATAGGATATCTCCTACATTTGTGCTATACACTGATATACTGTGGATTCCTGCGCTCTTCATTTCCCTACTGTGCGCTGCTCGACGTTGGGGGACTAGCAATAGCTGTAGTGGCACGATGGGCGGTGTTAGGCTACGTTCGGTTAGGTTAGGTCAAGTTATGTTCGGTTAGAGTGGCTTCGACTTTTGTGTTATACAATGCTATTCGTCTGACCCTTGCGCTGTACTGTACTCTAATACGTTCTGCTCGACTCTGGGGAGACCAGCAATAAAGGTCTCAACTTGTCACGTTAAGCTATTCTACATTTGGTTAATTTGGGTTAGGACCGCTTGAGTCAGGATATCTTCAACTTTCATGCTATACACACATATTTGGTGGCATTCTGCGCTCTGCTGTGCACTGGTATGTTGTCCCTGGCTATGGTGATGCCAGCAGTATTGGTCTCGGAACGTTAGACTGAGGTAGGTTGCGTTTGGTTGTGTTACGTTTGGCTATGTTAGGACAGGGTATCTTTGACTTTTGTGCTAACCAATTCAGTTGGGCGTATTCCTTTCCTCTACATTGCTCTACTCTACTATGCTCGACTCTTGGGATGGCAGCAGTAGTGGTCGCCGCTCGTCAGGTTGTGTTTGATTACGTTCGACTAGGTTATGTTGCGTTGTGTTAGGGTAGTATGGCTTTGACTTTTGTGCCATACGCCGCTATTTTATGGATTTCTGCTCCTTTCTGTGCGCTGTCGCAGTCTGCACGTCTGCATGTACGCGAGGAATTGTGCCCTCGACACGATAGGTTGTGTTATGTTACATTTGGTTTGGTTATGTTTGGTTATGTTTGGTTAGAATAGCTGCGCCTTTTGCGCTATGCACAGCTATCCGGTCGGTTTCTGCGCTCTTCATTGCTATACCATACTCTGCTCGACTCTAGGGAGGCCAGCAGTAGCGGCTGTTGCACGTTAGCTTTAGCTAGATTACATTTGATTAAGTTAGGAGAGGATATCTGCGACTTTTGCGCTATACACTGCTATTCGGTGGATTTCTGCGCTCATCAATGCTCTACTATACTCGACTCGAAAATTGGGGGGGCCAACAGTAGCGGTCGCCGTACGTTACGTTGAGTTACATTACGTTTGGTTATATCAGGTTACGTTGAGTTGGGTTAGGATAGCTGTGGCTTTTGTGATACACAATTGCCTTCTATAGACTTCTGCGCCCATCTTTGCGCTATCGCAGCCTGCCTGACTCTGCGTACCCCAGGAATGGTGCTCTCGGCACGTTATGTTTAGCTATGTCACGCATAGTCAGGTTAAGTTTGGCTACGTTTGGTTAGGATGTCGTTGACTTTTGCGCTATACACTGCCATTCGGACAATTACAGCGTCCTATATTGCTCTGCTATAATCTGCTTAGCTACCGTGAGGCCAGCAACAGCTGTCGTGGCACGTCATGTTCGTTTACGTTACGTCTGCCTATGTTACGCCTGGTTAGGTTAAGATAGGATACCTCTGACTTTTGCGTTGTACAGTGCTGTCCGGAGGCTCTCTGCACTCTACTGTGCACTAGCATAATCTGCTTGTCTCTGGGGAGGCCAGCAATATTGGTCTCCGCACGTTAAGTTAAGCTATGGTCCGTTCGCTTATA
>NW_016908732.1:2773-4457 GCF_001483705.2 Eufriesea mexicana | reverse complement strand
CTGACCTGACGTGACCTGACCTGTCCTGACCTGGCCTGAACTGCCCTGAGACGACCTTACTTCTCCAGATCTGAATTCACCTGACCCGACCTGGAATGGCCTGACCTGCCCATTCCTGAACTGGCCTGACCTATCCTGGCCTGACCTGACCTCTCCTGACCTGACCAGACATGACCTGAGCTTACCTGGTCTGACATGGCCTGGCCTGAAGTGACCTGACATATCCTGGCTTGGCCTGACCGGGCCTCACCTGACCTGGCCTGGCCTGGCCTGACGTGGCCTGACATTGCCTGGCCTGGCCTGACCTGTCCTGAACTGAACTAACCTGACCTGACCTGAACTGACGTGACGTGACCTGACCTGTCATGTCTTGACCTGACCTGCCCTGTCTTGACCTGACCGGTCCTGACATGACCTAACATAACCTAACCTAACTTAACCTAACCTAACCTAGCATATCCCAACCAATCCTAACCTAACCTATCCTAACCTAACCAAACCAAACCAATCCTAAGCTATCGTAATCAAACCTAAGCTGAACTCACCTAACCTAACCTAACCTATTGGAATCTAACCTTACCTAACCTGACATAACATATGCTAACCTGACCTGACCTGGCCGGACCTGACATTAGCTGAACTGACCTGACCTGACCTCACAAGCCCTGACCTGACCTGACCTGACATCACTTGACCCGACCTGGAATGGCCTGACCTGACATGACGTGACCGGAACTGACGCGACCTGACCTGGCCTGACCTGGCCTGGCCTGACCTGACCTGACCTGAACTGAACTGACCCGTCATTCCCTGGCATGTCCTGGGCTGTCCAGACCAGACATGGCCTGTCCTGACCTGACCTGTCCTGAACTGAACTGACCTTACCTGTCGTGACCTTACCTGACCTCTCCTGACATGACCTGACCCGACTTCACCTGACGTGACCTGACCTAACCTGACCTGACCTGACCTGCCCTGAGACGACATGCCTTCACCAGACCTGAATTCACCTGACACGACCTGGTATGGCCTAACCAGACCTTATGTGAAAGGAACTGACACGTCATGACCTGACCCGACCTGACCTGAGCTGACCTGGCCTGACCTGACCTGACCTGACCCGACCAGACACGGACTGCCAGGACACGTCATGACCAGACGTGACATGACCTGACCTGACCTGAGAAGGCCAGACCTGACCAGACCTGACCTGACCTGACATGAACTAGCTGACCTGACCTGACCTGACATGACATGGCCTTGCCTGACCGGACCTGATGAGACCTGACCTAATCTGACTTAACCTAACCTAACCTAACCTAAGCTAACCTATCCTAACTTTGAAAACCTATCCTAGCCAAACCTACCCAAGATTTAGCAAACCTAACATAACCAAATCCAACCTACCCAAACTTTTCCTAACCTAACATAACGAAACCTAACCTAACATGACCTAACCAAACCTAGCTAACCTAGCTTAACCTAACCTAACATAACCTAACCCAACCAATCCTAACCTAACCTAATCAAACCTAACCTAAGCTCACCTACCCTAACCTAACCTATCGCAAGCTAACCTATCCTAACCTAACCAAACATAACCAAACCCTAGCCAGACCTACCCAAGCTTTAGCAAACCAAACATAACCAAACCCAACCTACCCAAACTCTTCCTAACCTGACT
>NW_016908732.1:364-2511 GCF_001483705.2 Eufriesea mexicana | reverse complement strand
ACTGACCTGACCTGACCTGACCTGACCTGACCTGACCTGACATGACCTAACATAACCTAACCTAACTTAACCTAGCCTAACCATACATATCCCAACCATTCCTAACCTAACCTAACCCAAGCAAACCAAACCAATCCTGAGCTATCGTAATCAAACCTAAACTAAGCTCACCTAACCTAACCTAACCTTTTGGAATCTAACCTCACCTAACCTGACATAACATATCCTAACCTGACCTGACCTGACCGGACCCGACGTTAGCTGAACTTACCTGACCTGACCTCACATGCCCTGACCTGACCTGACATCACCTGACTCGACCTCGAATGGCCTGACCTGACATGAAGTGACCGCAACTGACGCATCATTCCCTGGCATGTCCTGGGCTGGCCAGACCAGACATCTCCTGTCCTGACCTGTCCTGTCCTGAACTGAACTGGCCTGACCTGACCTGAACTGAGCTGACCTGTCCTGACCTGGCCTGACCTGCCCTGGGACGACCTTACTTCACCAGACCTGAATTCACCTGACCCGACCTGGAATGGCCTGACCTGCCCATACCTGAACTGGCCTGACCTATCCTGGCCTGACCTGACCTGTCCTGACCTGACCTGGCCTGACATTGCCTGGCCTGTCCTGCCCTGACGTGGCCTGACATTGCCTGGCCTGTCCTGCCCTGACGTGGCCTGACATTGCCTGGCCTGTCCTGCCCTGACGTGGCCTGACATTGCCTGGCCTGTCCTGCCCTGACGTGGCCTGACATTGCCTGGCCTGTCCTGCCCTGACGTGGCCTGACATTGCCTGGCCTGACCTGACCTGTCCTGACCTGAACTGCCCTGACGTGACCTGACCTGTCCTGTTCTGACCTGACCTGCCCTGAGACGACCTGAATTCTCCAGACCTGAATTCACCTGACCCGAACTGGAATGGCCTAACCTGACATGATCTGAACGGAACTGACCCGTCATGACCTGACCTGACCTGCCCTGATCTGACCTGACATAACCTGACTTGACCTGACCTTACCTGGCCTGACATGGCCTGGCTTCAAGTGACCCAACCTATCCTGGCCTGACCTGACCGAACATGTCCTCTCCTGGCCTGACCTGACCTGACTACACCTGACCTGAACTGACCTAACCTGACCCGACCCGGAAAGTCCTGACCTGCCCTTACCTGAACTGGCCTGACCTGTCATGACCTTACCTGGCCTGGCCTGGACTGAACTGACCTGACCTGACCGGACCTGACCTGACCTAAACCGACCTGACCTGACCTGCCGTGATCTGACCTGAATTGACCTGACCTTACCTGTCTTGACATGGCCTGGCCTGATGTGACATGTCCTATCCTGGCCTGACCTGTCCGAATCAGACCTCGCCTGACCTGACCTCACCTGACTTTGCCTGACCTGACCTGACCTATCCTGCCCATCCTGGAATGTCCTAGCCTGCCCTGACTTGAACTGACCTTACCTGTCGGGACCTTAACTGTCCTGGCCTGGCGTGACCTTACCAGACCTGAACTAATCTGACATAACCTAACCTAACATAACCTAACCTATCCTAACTTTTGTAAAACCTACCCTAGCCAAACCTACCCAAGCTTTAGCAAACCCAATATAATCAAACCCAACCTACCCAAACTTTCCCTAACCTAACAAAACGAAACATAACCTAACATGACCTAACCGAACCTAGCTAACCTAGCTTAACCTTACCTAACATAACCTAACCCAACCAATCCTAACTTAATCTAATCAAACCTAACCTAAGATCACCTATCCTAACCTAACCTATCGTAAGCTAACCTAACCTAACCTAACCTAACATAACATAACCTGACCTGACCTGACCTGACCTGTCCTGACCTGACCTGACTTGACCAGACCTTACCTGTCCTGACATGGCCTGGCCTGAAGTGACCTGACCGGACCTGACCTGACCTGTCCTGACCTGGCCTGACTTGACCTGACCTTACCTGGCATGACAAGGCCTGGCGTGAAGTGTCCTAACCTATCCTGGCCTGACCTGACCGAACATGTCCTCTCCTGACCTGACTTGACCTGACTGCACCTGACCTTACCTGACCTAACCTGACCCGACCCGTAAGGTCCTGACCTGCCCTTACCTGAACTGGCCTGACCT
>NW_016908732.1:0-275 GCF_001483705.2 Eufriesea mexicana | reverse complement strand
GTCCTGACCTGCCCTTACCTGAACTGGCCTGACCTGTCATGACCTTACCTGGCCTGGCCTGGACTGAACTGACCTGACCTGACCGGACCTGACCTGACCTGACCTGACCTATCCTGGCCTGACCTGACCCGTCCTGACCTGACCTGACTTGACCTGACTTTACCTGGCTTGACATGGCCTGGCCTTATGTGACATGTCCTATCCTGGCCTGTCCTGACCGAACCAGACCTCGCTTGACCTGACCTCACCTGACTTTGCCTGACCTGACCTGACCT
>NW_016908731.1:850-1160 GCF_001483705.2 Eufriesea mexicana | reverse complement strand
ACGCCCGCCAGTACCATCGCCGCCTCATGGGATATCGTGCGGTAACCGCGCACGTCCCTGATCGCCATCCTGCGAGCGACTCGCCGAAGAATCGCCAGACTGCGCGGACTGGCGTAAAGTGCCACCGAGCGAACGACTCATGTGTAGAGGCGGCGGCCCGTCTGGCCCTCCCAGGTTGGGAAGCAGACGACACAGCGTCCCCGCCATAACTTAAAGGTGTGGTTCCAGCGCGAGATAATGTTCACCGAATTTCCTGTGGCTATCGAGGAGGAGACCGAGGTATTTTATCTGGTCCCATCCCTCGACCACG
>NW_016908731.1:0-832 GCF_001483705.2 Eufriesea mexicana | reverse complement strand
GGCGGCTTCCCGTGGTGCCGATGGCAAAACCACATTGCCTCAGTCTTCTCGGGGGAGATACACAGCCCTAGCGGCTGGATGCTATTCGCGACGAGGGCCACGCCGCTTAACGCGTGCAGCGTGGCCTCCTCCCAACTCTACCCGGCAGCCTTCACTAGCGTGTCGTCCGTGTAACACGTCAGGCTCAGGCTGCAGGGGAGTGGAATGCGCAACGCGGCGTCGTACGCGAGATCCCAGAGGATCGGCCCGAGTACCGATCCCTGTGGAACCCCGCAGTTCGTCGCCCGCACGACGGCCGAGTATCGTCCAGGATACACGATCGAGCGCTCCGCCAAATAGTCGCCGATCACCGCCATCATGTATTGGGGAACCCTGTGGTACAACAGGGCACACCGGATGGCGGCCCAGGGCCGGGTGTTGAAGGCGATGGCGACTTGCACGCCGACCGCCAGCACCACTCCGCCACGGACGACGGCAGCCTCCGACAGGCTACGAACACGCTTGACAGCGTCGATCGTCGACCGACCATGCCGGAATCCGAACTGGCTGACGCTGGGATCGGGACCCACGTGCGTTAAATTCTCTCGGAGGCGGGCAGCAAGAAGGCGCTCGAAGAGCTTGCCCGCCACGTCGAGCAGGCATATCGGCCGATATGCTTCCCTTGTTTCGGGATGAGCACGACCCTCGCTCTCTTCCAACATGCCGGGATGCGACCGGTCGAACAGCCGTCGCACACGGTCACCCCACGCTTCCAGAGCCAGTGCAAAGCCTCGGCCTGGGATGCCGTCCGGTCCGGGGACGGTGCTCCACGCCCCCATCCTAACGACCGCAT
>NW_016908730.1:0-257 GCF_001483705.2 Eufriesea mexicana | reverse complement strand
ACCTATTCACCAAGCTACATGAGATTATATATTTTGAACAGACTTATTCTCTCGCAAGTAAATTGCTGTGCTTGTCATTGGATTGAAGGCGTTAGGCGACCTATTCAAGAACCTATAACAGATTATAGATATTGAATATACCAATTCTCTGGCAAGGAGATGGCTGCACTTGCCATTCGATTGGATGCGATTTTCGATCTATTCACCAAGCTATAACATGCTATAGATTTTGAATAGACCTATTCTCTGGCATACAG
>NW_016908729.1:4116-5073 GCF_001483705.2 Eufriesea mexicana | reverse complement strand
GCTTTTGCGCTATACACTGCAGTCCGATGGCTTTCTGTGCTCTACACTGCTCTACTATGCCCTGTTCGACTCTGAGGAGGTCAACAATCGTTTTCTCGCAGTGTCAGATTTAGTTATACCACGTTTGGTTAGGGTACGATAGTTAGGGTTAGGTTTGTGTAGCTTCGACTTTCGTGGTGAAAACAGATGTTCGGTTGATTCCAGCGGTCTACTGTGCTCTAATATGCTCTGCATGGCGCTGGTAATGCCAGAAGCAGTGGTTTCGGCACGTTGTCCTGAGATATGTTACGTTTGGTTATGTAACGATTGGTTTTGTTAGGGTAGGAGAGCTTCGACTTTTGTGCCATACGCTGCTATTCGGTGGACTTCTGCGCTATACATTGCTCTAACATACTCTTCCCGACTCCGTGGAAGAGTGGAAGTGGTCGTGGCCCGCTATTTTCTGTTAGAATATGTTTGGTTAGATTAGGTTGGGCTAAGCTTGGTTAGGATACCTTCCACTTTCGTGCTATACACTGTTATTCCGTGGATTCCTGTGATCCACTGCGCTCCACTGAATTCTGCTTGGCTCTGGGGATGCCAGCGGCAGTGGTATCGGCACGCTATGTTCATTTATGCTACGTTTGTATAGGCTAGGTTAGGCCAGGTTAAGTCAGGATATCGACGACTTTAGAAACATACACTGCCCTTCGGTGCATTTCTGCGCTATTCTGTACTTTGGAGCATTCTTCTTCTCTTGGCGGAGGCGAGCAACGTTGGTTTCGTCAAGTAATGTTGAGTTATGTTACGTTTCGTTGGATTAGGTTAGGTTAAGCTCCGTAGATTAACTTATACCTTCGTGCTACACACTACATTTCGGAGTATTCCTGCGCTGTACTGTGCTCTACTATATTCTGCTTAGCCCTGGGAATGCCACCAATAGCGGCCGCGGCACGTAACTTTGAGGTAGGCTACGTT
>NW_016908729.1:0-315 GCF_001483705.2 Eufriesea mexicana | reverse complement strand
TTGAGTAAGGCTTGGTTAGGTTATCTTTCACTATTGTGCTTTACACGGTAACACCGCGGATTCCTGTGATCTACTGAGCTCTGGTATATTCTGCTTGGCTCTGGAGAGTTCAGCAGAGGTGGTGTAGGGCGGTTTGGTGGAGTTAGTCTACGTTCGCTTATGGTATGTTTCGTCAGGTTAGACTGGTATAGCTTCGCCTTCTACGCTACACACTGTTATTCGGTGCATTTCTACGCACTATTGTGATCCACAATGCTCTGCTTTGCTCCGGGGGGCCTGAACACAGAAATGCGTTCGGCTTCTGACCTCTGCTGC
>NW_016908728.1:0-794 GCF_001483705.2 Eufriesea mexicana | reverse complement strand
TGTACTTGCCATTGGATTGAAGGCGTTTGGCGATCTATTCACCAAGATATAACAGGTTATAGACTCTGAAGAGACCTATTCTCTGGCATGCAGATGGCTGTACTTGCCATTGGATTGAAGGCGTTACGCGATCTGTTCACCATGCTATAACAGGTTATTTACTTTGATTTGACCTATTCTCTGGAAAGTAGATGGCTGTACTTGCCATTGGATTGAAGGCGTTAGGCGATGTATTCTACAAGCTATAACAGATCATAGATCTTGAATAGCCCTATTCTCTTGCAAGTAGATGGCTGTACTTGCCATTGGATTGAAGGCGATAGGCGATTTTTTGCTATAACAGGTTATAGATTTTGAATAGAACTATTCTCTGGCAAGTAGATGGCTGTACTTGCCATAGTTTGAATGCGTTTGGCGACCTATTCACCCTCTATAACAGGTTATAGATTTTGAATAGACATATTCTCTGGCAAGTAGATGGCTGTAACTGCCATTGGTTGAATACGTTTGGTGACCTATTCACCAAGCTATAACGGATTACTTATTTTGAATAGTCCTATTCTCTGGCAAGTAGATGGCTGTACTTGCCATTGGATTGGAGGCGCTAGGCGATGTATTCTCCAAGCTATAACAGATCATAGATCTTGAATAGCCCTATTCTCTTGCAAGTAGATGGCTGTACTTGCCATTGGATTGAAGGCGCTAGGCGATGTATTCTCCAAGCTGTAACTGATCATTGATCTTGAATAGCCCTATTCTCTTGCAAGTAGATGGCTGTACTTGCCATTTGCTTG
>NW_016908727.1:245-923 GCF_001483705.2 Eufriesea mexicana | reverse complement strand
CAGGACAATCATTACCTAACCTAGCCCAACCGAACATAGCATGACCCAACCTAACGTGTAGCGGCCACTGTTGTTGTCGTCCCCGGAGACACGTAGAACATGATAGGGTGTAGTAGAGCCCAGATGTCCATAGGAGAGCTGTGTTGAGCACAAAAGACAGAAATACCCTAACCAAACCCAAGACAGCGTTACTACACCAAACGTAATCTAACACAATCTAACGTGCTGGGACCAGTAGTGCTGTTCTCCAAAGAGCCAAACGGAGCATAATAGAGGAGAGTAGATCGCAGAAATAGATAGAATCGCAGTGCATAGCAGAAAAGTCGAAGACATCCAAACGTATCTATAGCTAGCATAACCTGACCAAACTTAGCGTATACCAACCTAACTTGGCGATACCAAAATTACTGGCCACCCCAGAGCCAAGAAGAACATACTAGAGGTCAGTAGAGCGCAGATGTCCTCGGCGTTTCAGTGAATAGCGCAAAAGACAAAGGTATACTATCCTTTGGCCTAACATAACCCAAGAAAACGTAGTCTAACAAAACATAACGTGCATAGACGTCTATTGCTGTCTTTTCCAGAGCAAAACTGAACACATCAGATCACAGTGGAGCGCCGGAATCCACCGAATAGCAGTTCCCAACGCAAAAGTCAAAGCTATCCTCTACTAACCTA
>NW_016908727.1:0-230 GCF_001483705.2 Eufriesea mexicana | reverse complement strand
ACCATGCGTAACCTACCTCATATTAACGTGCAGCTGCAGCTATTACTGGCCTCCCCACAGGCGAGCAGAGCATTGCAGAGCCCAGTAGAGCAATGAAATTCACCAAACGAGTGTCATGACAAGAAAGCCAAAGCTACCCAAACCTAACTCTATCAAACATAACCTATCCAAACTTAACCTAACACAACCCGACGCGCCGAGACCACTATTGCTGGCTACCCCGGAGCCAA
>NW_016908726.1:0-519 GCF_001483705.2 Eufriesea mexicana | reverse complement strand
TAATAGGTCGCCTAGCGTCTTCAACCAATGGCAAGGACAGCCATCTACTTGCCAGAGCATAGGCTTTTCAAAATCTATAACATGTTACAGCTTGGTGAATAGGTCGCCTAACGCCTTCAATCCAATGGCAAGTACAGCCTACTACTTGCCATAGTATAGGTCTATTCAAAGTATATAGTCTGTTGTAACTTGGTGAATAGGTCGCATAACGCCTTCAACCAATGGCAAGCGCACCAATCTACTTGCCAGAGAATAGGTCTATTCAAAATCTAAAACCTGTTATAGCTTGGTGAGTAGATCGCCTAACGCCTTCAATCCAATGGCAATTACAGCCATCTGCTTGCCAGAGAATAGGTCTATTCAAAATCTAAAACCTGTTATAGCTTGGTGAATACATCGCCTAACGCCTTCAATCCAATGGCAATTACAGCCATCTGCTTGCCAGAGAATAGGTTTTTCATAATCTATAACCTGTAATAGCTTGGTGAATAGATCTCCTAACGCCTTCAATCCAATGGC
>NW_016908725.1:0-981 GCF_001483705.2 Eufriesea mexicana | reverse complement strand
GAGATGATAGCTCTGACTTTGGCGCTATAGCCTGCTAATAGCTGGATTGGTGCGCCCTACAGTGCTTTAATATTTTCAGCTTTGCACTTGCAAGGCCAGCAATTGTGGCCTCGTCTCGTTATAATGGGTCATGTTACGTTCGGTTAGGTTGGGTCAGGCTCAGTTTTGTCAGGTTAAATTTAACATTTGCGCTGTACACTGCTATTCGTTGGATTTCTGCTCTCCACTTTGCTCCAGTATGTCCTGTTTGGATCTGAGGATTGCAGCAACAGCGGTCGCGTCACGTTAGGTACGTTTTTGCTATGTTTGGCTATGTTCTGTGTGTTTGGGTTAGGTTTGAGTAACTCTGACATTTCCGATATACACTGCGATTCTATGGATCTCTGTGTCCTACTTTCCACTAATGTGTTCTCCATGGCTCTGGCGAGCCCAGCAATAGTGGTCGCGGCACGTTAGGTTGAGCTAGGTTAAGCTTGGTTATGCAAATTCTGTGTGTTTGGGTTAGGTTTGAGTAACTCTGACATTTCCGATATACACTGCGATTCTATGGATCTCTGTGTCCTACTTTCCACTAATGTGTTCTCCATGGCTCTGGCGAGCCCAGCAATAGCGGTCTCGGCACGTCACATTTAGTCGTCTTACGTTCGGGTAGGTTGGATTAGGAAATGTTTGTTCTGGATGGAACTAACTTTTGCCCTTTACGCTGATATTTGGTGGATTTCTGCGCTCTACTGCGCTCGAGTGCGTCCTGGATTTTTCTGGGGATGGCGGCAATTGCGGTCTCGGCTCGTTAGGTGGATATAGGTTACGTTTGGCTATGTTGCATTTGCTTGGGTTAGGCTTGGGTAGATTAGACTTTTCAGATATACACTACGATTCTATGGACTTCGGCGATCTACTCTCCACCAATGTGTTCTGCTTGGCTCTGGGGTGGCCAGCTGTAGTGGTCGCGGCAAGTTAGGTCCAGATAGTTGACATTTT
>NW_016908724.1:252965-261729 GCF_001483705.2 Eufriesea mexicana | reverse complement strand
GCAATAGTGGCAGCGGCACGTTATGTTGTGGTATGCTACGTTTGGTTAGGTTACGTTAGCTTGGATTTGGTGTGGATTATTATGACGTTTGTGCTATACACGGGGTTCGTATGGACTTCTGCGCCCTACTGTACTCTGGTAAGTTCTGCTCGACTCTGTGGAGGCCAGCAGCAGTGGTCGGGGTACGTTAAGTTGAGCTATGTAACGTTTGGATATGTTAAGGTAGGGTATATTAGGTTATGTCACGTTATGTCGGGATAGGAGAAGGTATCTTTGACTTTTGTGTCATACCCCGTTTTTCGGTGGGCTACTGCGGCCTAGTGTGACCTACTATACTCTACTCGACCCTGTGTAGGGCGGTAATTATGGTCCCGGCACGTTGTGTTCAGTTAAGGCACGTTCGCTTATGTTACGTTTGGTTAGGGCAGCAGATGATAGCCTTCACTTTTGTTCTACGCACTGCTATTCGGTGGGCTTCTGAGATCTACTATGCTCCAATTCTCTCCGCCTGGCTCTTCGGAGGCCAGCGATAGTGGCATCGTCTCGTAAGGTTTAGTTAGTCTACGATTGGATAGGTCAGGTTTGGTCAGGTAAAGTTAGGGTATCTTAGACATTTCAGCTATTCGCTGCTATTTAGCGGCTACCTGCGCTCTGGTGTGCTCTATTGTATTCTGCTTGGCCCTGGGGATTCCAGTAATAGTGGTATCGGCTCATTAGCATACGTTAGGTAACGTTTGACTTTATTACGTTCGGATATGTTAGGATTGGTCAGCTTCGACTTTTGAGCTATACACTTCTATTCGTTGTATTTCTGCGCTCTACATTGCTCTATTATACCCTTCTCTACTCCGGGCATGCCAATAATAGTCGTCTCGGCACTATAGCTTGTGACAAGCTACTCTAGGGTAAGTTACGTTTGGCTAGGGTAGGAGAGGGTTGCTTTGACTTTTGTGCCATATACTGCTACTCGGTGGATTCCTGCGCTATGCTGTTCTCTAATATGCTGTGCTTGGCTCTGGGGTCCAGCAATTGCGGTCTCGGCACGTTAGGATAGGTGAGGCTGCGTTTGGTTATACTACGTTTGGGTAGGGTAGAATAGGAGGGCTCCACCTTTTGGGCTATACAATGCTATTCGGCGGATTTATGCTCCCTACTGCGCCCCAGTACGTTCCACTGGGACCTGGGTAAGCCAGTAATTGTTGTCTCGACACGATAGTTTGGGATAGGATACGTTTGGATGTGTAAATCTAGCTCTGGTCAGGTTTGGGTAGCTTCGACTTTTCTGCTATACACTGCGTTTCTATAGATTTCTGCGCCCTAATCGCCGCTATTATTCTCTGCTTGTCTCCGGGGTGGCTAGCAGTACTTATCGCGGTACATTAGCTTGTGATTGATTACGTTTGGTTAGGTTAGGGTTGGTTGGGTTATGTTTGGGGTAGCTTCGAAATATGTGTTCAGCACTGACATACTGTGGACTTCTGTCCTCTACTGTGATCTATCATATTCTACTTGTCTCTGGGGAAGCCAGCAACAGTGGGCTCGGCACGTTACTCTGGGATAGGTTACGCTTGGTTTCGTTGTGTTTGGCTTGGTTAGGGTAGCACAGCTTTGACGTTTGTGCTATACACTGCTATTGTTTCGATACTTTTGCGATACATAACTCTACTAGCATCTGCTTGAATCTGCGGAGGCGATCAATAGCGGTCAGGCAAGTTTAATTGAGATTTGTAACGTTTGGCTAGGATAGGTTGGACTAAGTTTGGTCAGTATGGCTTTGACTTTTGTGCTATACACTGCTGTTCGGACGATGTATGCGCTCAGCGTTGCTGTACTAGCATCTGCTAGTGTCTGGGGAGGCCCGAAATGATAGCCGCCGCAACCTAGGTTGATTTAGATCACGTTCGCTTATGCTAGGTTTGGTCTGGTTAGGTCAGGGTATCTTTCACTTCTGTGCTATACATTGCTATTTGCTAGCTTTGTGCGCTCTACTGCGCTCTACTATACCCTGCTCCACTCTGGGGAAGCCAGCAATTGTGGTCATGACACGATAGGATATGTTATACTACGTTTGGCAATGTCACGATTTGTTAGGTTAGAATATGACCGCTTCGACTTTTGTGCTATACACTGCTATGCGGAGAATTTCTACGCTCTACATTACTCTACTGTACCCTGCTCGACTCTGAGGATGCCAGTAATAGTGGCCTCGGCAAGTAAGTTTGAGTCAGGCTAAGTTTGGTTTGGTTATGTTCGTTTGGGTTAGGTATCGATTACTTCGACTTTCGTGGTATAGACATTTGTTCGATGGAATTCTGCGCCTCAGTGTGTTCTGGCATGTTCTGCTTGTCTCTTAGGAGGCCAGCAATAGTGGCCTCGGCACGTTATGCTAAGTTATGTTACGTTTGGTTGTAATACGCTTGGATTGGCTACGACAGGATGAAGTTGACTTTTGTGCTATACGTTGCTGTTCGGATGATTTCTACGCTCTGCGGTGCTATGCCATACCCTGCTCGACTCTCGGGAGTGCAGTTATAGTCGGCCCGGCACGTTAGTTTGGCTTATGTTACGCTTGTGTGTTACGATTGGAATGGTTAGGAGAGGATTGCATTGACTTTTGTGCTGTACACTGCTACTCGGTGGATTCCTGCGCTCCACGGTGCTCTAACATCCTCAGCTTGCCGCTGGGGAGGCCAGCAGTAGTGGTGCCGGCACGTTAAAATGAGTTAGGCTGCTTTTGGTTAGGTCACGCTTGGACATGTCAAGAGAGGACAGGAATGACTCTTGTGCCTTACACTGCCTTCCGTTGGAATTCTGCACTCCACGGTGATCTTATATTCCATGCTTCGGACTGGAAATTCCAGAAATAGCGGCCGCGGCGCGTTGGGTCGTGTTAGGTTACGTTTGGTTAGGTTTGGTTTGCTTGCGGTAGGTTAGGTTACCTTTGACCTTCGTGCTATACACTGCCATCCTAGGGACCTGTGTGCTCTACTGTGCTCTATCATATTCTGCTTGCCTTTGGGGAAGCCAGCAATAGTGGTCGCGGCGCGTTAGATCAAGATATTCTAAGTTCGTATAGGTAAGGTTAGGCCTCGTTAGGTCAGCATATGTTTGACTTTTGTGCTACACATTGCAATTTGGCGGCTTTCTGCGCCCTATTGTGCACTAGTAGACTCTGCTCGACTCTGGAGAGGCCAGCAATAGTGCTCTCGGCACGATCGACTTGTTAGGCTATGTTTGGTAATTTTACGACTGGTTAGGTTAGGATGGGATAGCTGTGGATTTTGTGCTGTAAACCACTATTCGGAGGTTTTCTACTCTCTACAATGCTCTAGTCTACTCTGCTCGCCTCGTGGTCGGCCAGTAATGGTGGTATCGGCACGTATAGTTGAGTTAGGCTACGTTTAGTTAGGATATATTGGCATGTGTTAGGTCCGGATAGCTTTGACTTTCGTCTTGTAAACTGCTTTTCGGCGATCTACTGTGCTCCAGTATGTTCTGCTTGGCTCTGGTGTGTCCAGCAATAGTGGTTTCTGCACGTTAGTATGAGATAGATAACGTTTGATTGTGCTACGTTTGGTCAGGTTAAGATAGGGTAGCTTCGACTGTTATGCTATACACCGCTTTCGGTGGATCTCTGCGCCTTACTTTGCTGCAATATCCTCTGCTTGCCTCTGGGGAGTTCAGCAATAGTATTGACGACACCTTATATTTAGTTAGGCAACGTTCGGTTAGGTTAGGCTTGGACAGGTTAGGTTAAGTTATTTTTGACCTTTGCGCTACACACTGCAATGCGGTCGCTTACTGCGTTTTACTGTGTTTTAGTATATTCTCCTTGGCTCTGGGTATGCAAGCAGTAGTGGCCACGGCGCGTTAGTTTGGGTTAAGCAGCGTTCGGCTTCGTTACGTTTGTCAACGTTAGGATAGGGTAGCTTCGACTATTGAGTTATGCGCTGCGATTGTATGGATTCCTGCGCTGTACTCTCCCCTAATACGTTCTGCTTGGATTTGAGGGTGGCAGAAATAGTGGTCTCGGCATGATAGGAGGAGTTGTGTTACGTTTGGTTATGTTACGTATGTTTAGGTTTGGATAGGATAGCTTTGACTTTTGTGCTATTCACCGCTATTCGGTGGATTTCTGCCCTCTACGACTACCTACTATGACCTGGTCGACTCTCGGCAGGCCAGTAATTGTGGTCGCGGCGCGTTATGTTGTGTTAGTGTACGTTTGGATTTGTTACGTTAGTTTCGGTTAGGTTAGAATAGCTTTGTCTTTCTTAGTATAAGCTGTTGTTCGGTGCACTTCTGCGATCTGCTGGGCTCCAGAATGTCCTGCTTGGCTCTTGGGAGGCCACAAATATTGGCCGCGGCGCGTTAGGTTGTGTTAGGTTTCTGCTGGATTTGTTATGTTTGGTTAGGTTAAGCAAAGTTAGCTTTGACTTTAGCGCTATGCACAACTATTCGGTGGATTTCTGCGCTCTACTGTACCATAATATGCTCTGCTTTGCTCTGGGGTGGCCAGAAATTGTGTTCGTGGCGCTATAGGTTGAGTTAGGTTACGTTCGGTTATGTCAAGTTTGATTAAGTTATGGTAGGATATCTTCGACTTTTGTGCTATGCACTACTATTTGCTAGATTTCTGCGCTGTTCGTTGCTCCACTGAACCCTACTCGACCCTGGAAAGGTAAGGAATGTCGTTCGTGGCACGATGGGTTGTGTTACGTTACATTTGGTTAGGTTATATTAGGATAGGCTTGGTCAGGGTGGCTTTGATTTGTGTGCTATACACTGCTACTCGGTGAACTTCTGCGCTCTGCTGTGCTCTAATATCTTATGCTTGGCTCTGCGGAGGGCAGCAATGGTGACCTCGGCACGTTAGGCTCAGTTATGTTACGTTTGGCTTGGCTAGTTTGGGTTAGGTTTGGTAAGGATAGCTGTGACATTTGCGCTATACACTGCTATACGGCCGGTTTCTGCTCTCTATTGTGCTCTCATACGTTCTGATCGACAACGGGGAGGCCAGTAATAGTGATCTCGTCCCTTTAGGTTGAGCTAGGTTACGTTTGGTTGGGTTACATTTGTCTGGGCTGGGTATGGATAGCATTGGCTTACGTAGCATACACTGTTGTTCAGTGTACTGTTGAGAACTACTGCGCTCTAGTATGCAGTTGTCCCGGCACGATAGGCTGAGTTAAGTTACGTTTGGTTATGTTTCTTTTTGGGTTGGTAGAGATAGGGTAGCTAAGACTTTTGTGCTGTACACTGCCCTTCGTTGGATTTCTGCGCGCTGCATTGCTCTGATATACCATGTTCGACTCTCGGGAGGCAAGCAATAGTTGCCGCGGCACGTTAGGTTGGGTTATATTACGTTTGCTTATGTGACGGTTGGTCAGGTTTGGCGAGGTTAAATCTGATTTTTGTGTTGTACACCCACATTCGGTGGATTTCTGCGCTCTACGTTGCTCTAATATGCTCCGCTTAGGTCGGGAGAAGCCAGCAACACTTACCGCGGCACCTCATGTTGAGTTATGGTTCGTTCGCATGGGTTAGGGTAGGACATGTTGGGCTAGGGTATCTTCCACTTTTGTCCTATACAAGGCAATGCGTTGGATTATTGCGCTCTACTGTGCTCTAGGATATTCTTCGTGGCAGTGGGGAGGCAAGCAATACTGATCTCGGCAGGTGTGGTCGAGTTGAGCTACGTTCGGTTTCGTTACGTATGGCTACGTTAGAAGAGGGTAGCGTCGACTTTTGAGCAGGGCGCTGCGATTCCATTGACTTCTGCGCTATACTGTGCTCTAATATGTTCTGCTTGCCTCTGGCGAGGCCAGCAATCGTGGCCTCGGCACGTTAGGTTGAGTTAGGTGATGCTTGGCTTGGCTAGGTTGGGATAGGTTAGGTTAGGATATCTTTGACTTCTGTGCTATACACTGCTATTCTCTTGATTTCTCTGCTTTTAGTAGCTCTCATGTACTTTGCTCGTCCCTGGGGAGGCCAGCAATAGCGGTCGTGGCGCGATAGGTTTTGCTATGCCGGGTTTGGTAATGTTATGATTTAGTAGGTTAGGATATGATAGCTTCGACTCTTATGCTACACACCGCCTTTCGGTGGATTTCTGCGCTCTACTGTGTTCTAATATTCCATACTTTTCTCTTGGAATTCCAGAAGTAGTGGCCGCGTCGAGTTAGGTTGTGTTCGAATACGATAGGTTGGGTTAGGTTACGTTGCGATAGGTTAGGGTAGCTCTGACTTTCTTGTTATGAACTGTTATCCGGTAGAACTCTGCGCTCTACAGTGCTCTCACATACTCTGCACGCATTTGGGGAGCACAGCAATAGTGGCCGCTGCACGTAACCTTGAGGTATGTTGCGTTTGGTTATTTTAAGGTTTGTTATGTTAGGAAACAGTAGCTTGAACTTTTGTGCTATACACTGCTATATGGTGTACTTCTGTGCTCTACTGTGCTTTAATATGCTCTGTTTCCCAATGTTGAGGCCAGCAGTAGTACTCTCGGCTCGTTAGGCTGAGATATGCTGCGATCGGCTATGCCACGTTTGGCAAAGATAGGATAGGGTAGCTTATACTTTTGTGGTATACACTGATATCCGTTGGATTTCTGCGGTCTACTCTGCCCTGATGTTTTCTGCTTTGCTCTGGGTAGATCAGCAATGGTGGCATACGCACATTAGGTTTTGCTAGATAATGTTCAGTTAGGTCATGTGAGGTTAGGTTTTGTTAGGATGGCTTCGACATTTGCGTTATACACCGCTAGTCTTTCGATACCTGCGCTCTGCATTGCTCTGCTCTCATACGCTTGTTTCTGGGGAGGCTTGCAATTGTGGTCGTGGCACTTTTGGTTGTGTTACGTTTCGTTAGATTAGTTATGGTTTGGGTAGGTTTGGAGAGGGTAGCTTTGACTTTTGTTCTATACACGACTCTTCGGTGGATTTCTGTGCCCTACTGTGCTCTAATATTCTCTGCTTAGCGATGTTGAGTCCATAAATAGCGGCCTCGGCGTTTTAGATTTTGTTATGCTGCATTTGGTTGGGCTACATTTGTATAGGTCAGGACAGGATAGCTATGTCCTTTGCTCTGTAAATAGCTATTCGGTTAATCTCTGCGCTCTACTCTGATCTAATATTCCCTGCTTAACTCTGGTATTTCTAGAAATGGTGGCAGCGGAGCGTCAGAATGTGTTATGTTACGTTCGGTTAGGATATGCTTGCTTGTGTTAGGTTAGGATACCTCTGACTCCCGTGCTAAAACTGCCATTCTGTGGACATCTGCGCTGTTCTCTCCCCCAATATGCCCTGCTAGACGATGGGAAGTCCAGCAATATTTGGGTAGGCACGTTAGGTTGGAACTGGTTACGTTCGGTTATGATAGGTTAGGTCAGGTTATGTTAGGACATCTTCTACTTACCTGCTTTACACATGAATGCGCCGGATTTCTGCGCTCTAATGCGCTCTAGTATATTCCGCTTCGGTCTCAGTAACAGTGGCACAGGCACGTTAGGTTGTCCTGGGTTACGTTTGGCTAAGTCAGGTTATGATACATTTGGGTACGGTCGCTTTAACTTTTGTGTTATACACTGCTATTCGGAGGATTTCTGGGCTCCACTGTGCTCTGGTATGACCAGCTTGGCTCTGAGGAAGGCAACACTAGCGGTCTCGGCACGCTAGTTTGAGTTATGTTACGTTTCGTTGTGTCGCGGTTGTTTAGGCTAGGAGCGGATATCTTTGACTTTAGCGCTACAGTCTGCTATTAGGTGGATCTCTGCGACCTACTGTGCTTTAATATCTTCAGCTTGACCATGGGAAGGCCAGCAACAGTGGTCTCGGCACGTTGTGTTGGGCCAGGGTACGTTCGATTAGCATGGGCTAGGCGATGTTTGGCCAGGATAGCTTTAACTTTTACACCGCTCGCTGCAATTCGGTGGATTACTGCGCTTCATATTGCTCTAATATGCTCCGCTTGCCTCTGGGTACGCCGGCAACAGTATTCTCGGCAACTTATGTTTTGCTATTCTACGTTCGGTTAAGTTAGGCTAGGACATGTTAGATTAGGATATCTTCCGCCCTTGCGCTACACGCAGAAATGCGGTGGGTTATTGCGCTCTACTATGCTCCAGTAAATTCTGCTTGGCTCTACGTAGCCAAGCAATAATTGCCTCGGCACGTTAGATTAAGTTATATTACGTTTGCTTAAATTACGTTTGGATAGGTTTGGATATGATAAAGTCCGCTTTTGTGCTCTGCACTGCTCTTCGGTGGATTCCTGCACTCCACTGTACCCTACCCAAATCTGCTGGACCCTGGGAGTCCAGCAATAGTGGTCCCGGAACGTTACCTTGAGTTTAGCCTCGATAGGTTAGGTTACGTTAGTTTGGGTTAGGTATGGATACCATTGAACTTTCTGCTGTACACTGCGATCCGCTGTGTTTCTGCACACTACTCTCCTCTAATATGTTCTGCTTGGCTCTGTGGAGCCCAGCAATAGTGGTGGCGGCACGTTAGGTTGAGCTCGGTTACGTTTGGCAGTGTTAGTCTGTGCTGGGTTAGGCCGGTATAGCTGCGGCTTTTGTGCTACACACTGCAATTCTATGGCCTCCTTCGCCCTTTTGTGTATTACCACTCTCCACTTTTCTCCGGGGACGCCAGGAATAGCGGTGACGGCACGATCCATTGAGTTTTGTTACGTACGGTTAGGTAAGATTTGGCTATGTTAAGATGCCATAGCTTCGACTTTTGCCTATGCACAGCTATGC
>NW_016908724.1:226982-249242 GCF_001483705.2 Eufriesea mexicana | reverse complement strand
CAGCTTGCCGCTGGGGAGGCCAGCAGTAGTGGTGCCGGCACGTTAAAATGAGTTAGGCTGCTTTTGGTTAGGTCACGCTTGGACATGTCAAGAGAGGACAGGAATGACTCTTGTGCCTTACACTGCCTTCCGTTGGAATTCTGCACTCCACGGTGATCTTATATTCCATGCTTCGGACTGGAAATTCCAGAAATAGCGGCCGCGGCGCGTTGGGTCGTGTTAGGTTACGTTTGGTTAGGTTTGGTTTGCTTGCGGTAGGTTAGGTTACCTTTGACCTTCGTGCTATACACTGCCATCCTAGGGACCTGTGTGCTCTACTGTGCTCTATCATATTCTGCTTGCCTTTGGGGAAGCCAGCAATAGTGGTCGCGGCGCGTTAGATCAAGATATTCTAAGTTCGTATAGGTAAGGTTAGGCCTCGTTAGGTCAGCATATGTTTGACTTTTGTGCTACACATTGCAATTTGGCGGCTTTCTGCGCCCTATTGTGCACTAGTAGACTCTGCTCGACTCTGGAGAGGCCAGCAATAGTGCTCTCGGCACGATCGACTTGTTAGGCTATGTTTGGTAATTTTACGACTGGTTAGGTTAGGATGGGATAGCTGTGGATTTTGTGCTGTAAACCGCTATTCGGAGGTTTTCTACTCTCTACAATGCTCTAGTCTTCTCTGCTCGCCTCGTGGTCGGCCAGTAATGGTGGTATCGGCACGTATAGTTGAGTTAGGCTACGTTTAGTTAGGATATATTGGCATGTGTTAGGTCCGGATAGCTTTGACTTTCGTCTTGTAAACTGCTTTTCGGCGATCTACTGTGCTCCAGTATGTTCTGCTTGGCTCTGGTGTGTCCAGCAATAGTGGTTTCTGCACGTTAGTATGAGATAGATAACGTTTGATTGTGCTACGTTTGGTCAGGTTAAGATAGGGTAGCTTCGACTGTTATGCTATACACCGCTTTCGGTGGATCTCTGCGCCTTACTTTGCTGCAATATCCTCTGCTTGCCTCTGGGGAGTTCAGCAATAGTATTGACGACACCTTATATTTAGTTAGGCAACGTTCGGTTAGGTTAGGCTTGGACAGGTTAGGTTAAGTTATTTTTGACCTTTGCGCTACACACTGCAATGCGGTCGGTTACTGCGTTTTACTGTGTTTTAGTATATTCTCCTTGGCTCTGGGTATGCAAGCAGTAGTGGCCACGGCGCGTTAGTTTGGGTTAAGCAGCGTTCGGCTTCGTTACGTTTGTCAACGTTAGGATAGGGTAGCTTCGACTATTGAGTTATGCGCTGCGATTGTATGGATTCCTGCGCTGTACTCTCCCCTAATACGTTCTGCTTGGATTTGAGGGTGGCAGAAATAGTGGTCTCGGCATGATAGGAGGAGTTGTGTTACGTTTGGTTATGTTACGTATGTTTAGGTTTGGATAGGATAGCTTTGACTTTTGTGCTATTCACCGCTATTCGGTGGATTTCTGCCCTCTACGACTACCTACTATGACCTGGTCGACTCTCGGCAGGCCAGTAATTGTGGTCGCGGCGCGTTATGTTGTGTTAGTGTACGTTTGGATTTGTTACGTTAGTTTCGGTTAGGTTAGAATAGCTTTGTCTTTCTTAGTATAAGCTGTTGTTCGGTGCACTTCTGCGATCTGCTGGGCTCCAGAATGTCCTGCTTGGCTCTTGGGAGGCCACAAATATTGGCCGCGGCGCGTTAGGTTGTGTTAGGTTTCTGCTGGATTTGTTATGTTTGGTTAGGTTAAGCAAAGTTAGCTTTGACTTTAGCGCTATGCTCAACTATTCGGTGGATTTCTGCGCTCTACTGTAACATAATATCCTCTGCTTTGCTCTGGGGTGGCCAGAAATTGTGTGCGCGGCGCGATAGGTTGAGTTAGGTTACGTTCGGTTATGTCAAGTTTGATTAAGTTATGGTAGGATGTCTTCGACTTTTGTGCTATGCACTACTATTTGCTAGATTTCTGCGCTGTTCGTTGCTCCACTGTACCCTACTCGACCCTGGAAAGGTAAGGAATGTCGTTCGTGGCACGATGGGTTGTGTTACGTTACATTTGGTTAGGTTATATTAGGATAGGCTTGGTCAGGGTGGCTTTGATTTGTGTGCTATACACTGCTACTCGGTGAACTTCTGCGCTCTGCTGTGCTCTAATATCTTATGCTTGGCTCTGCGGAGGGCAGCAATGGTGACCTCGGCACGTTAGGCTCAGTTATGTTACGTTTGGCTTGGCTAGTTTGGGTTAGGTTTGGTAAGGATAGCTGTGACATTTGCGCTATACACTGCTATACGGCCGGTTTCTGCTCTCTATTGTGCTCTCATACGTTCTGATCGACAACGGGGAGGCCAGTAATAGTGATCTCGTCCCTTTAGGTTGAGCTAGGTTACGTTTGGTTGGGTTACATTTGTCTGGGCTGGGTATGGATAGCATTGGCTTACGTAGCATACACTGTTGTTCAGTGTACTGTTGAGAACTACTGCGCTCTAGTATGCAGTTGTCCCGGCACGATAGGCTGAGTTAAGTTACGTTTGGTTATGTTTCTTTTTGGGTTGGTAGAGATAGGGTAGCTAAGACTTTTGTGCTGTACACTGCCCTTCGTTGGATTTCTGCGCGCTGCATTGCTCTGATATACCATGTTCGACTCTCGGGAGGCAAGCAATAGTTGCCGCGGCACGTTAGGTTGGGTTATATTACGTTTGCTTATGTGACGGTTGGTCAGGTTTGGCGAGGTTAAATCTGATTTTTGTGTTGTACACCCACATTCGGTGGATTTCTGCGCTCTACGTTGCTCTAATATGCTCCGCTTAGGTCGGGAGAGGCCAGCAACACTTACCGCGGCACCTCATGTTGAGTTATGGTTCGTTCGCATGGGTTAGGGTAGGACATGTTGGGCTAGGGTATCTTCCACTTTTGTCCTATACAAGGCAATGCGTTGGATTATTGCGCTCTACTGTGCTCTAGGATATTCTTCGTGGCAGTGGGGAGGCAAGCAATACTGATCTCGGCAGGTGTGGTCGAGTTGAGCTACGTTCGGTTTCGTTACGTATGGCTACGTTAGAAGAGGGTAGCGTCGACTTTTGAGCAGGGCGCTGCGATTCCATTGACTTCTGCGCTATACTGTGCTCTAATATGTTCTGCTTGCCTCTGGCGAGGCCAGCAATCGTGGCCTCGGCACGTTAGGTTGAGTTAGGTGATGCTTGGCTTGGCTAGGTTGGGATAGGTTAGGTTAGGATATCTTTGACTTCTGTGCTATACACTGCTATTCTCTTGATTTCTCTGCTTTTAGTAGCTCTCATGTACTTTGCTCGTCCCTGGGGAGGCCAGCAATAGCGGTCGTGGCGCGATAGGTTTTGCTATGCCGGGTTTGGTAATGTTATGATTTAGTAGGTTAGGATATGATAGCTTCGACTCTTATGCTACACACCGCCTTTCGGTGGATTTCTGCGCTCTACTGTGTTCTAATATTCCATACTTTTCTCTTGGAATTCCAGAAGTAGTGGCCGCGTCGAGTTAGGTTGTGTTCGAATACGATAGGTTGGGTTAGGTTACGTTGCGATAGGTTAGGGTAGCTCTGACTTTCTTGTTATGAACTGTTATCCGGTAGAACTCTGCGCTCTACAGTGCTCTCACATACTCTGCACGCATTTGGGGAGCACAGCAATAGTGGCCGCTGCACGTAACCTTGAGGTATGTTGCGTTTGGTTATTTTAAGGTTTGTTATGTTAGGAAACAGTAGCTTGAACTTTTGTGCTATACACTGCTATATGGTGTACTTCTGTGCTCTACTGTGCTTTAATATGCTCTGTTTCCCAATGTTGAGGCCAGCAGTAGTACTCTCGGCTCGTTAGGCTGAGATATGCTGCGATCGGCTATGCCACGTTTGGCAAAGATAGGATAGGGTAGCTTATACTTTTGTGGTATACACTGATATCCGTTGGATTTCTGCGGTCTACTCTGCCCTGATGTTTTCTGCTTTGCTCTGGGTAGATCAGCAATGGTGGCATACGCACATTAGGTTTTGCTAGATAATGTTCAGTTAGGTCATGTGAGGTTAGGTTTTGTTAGGATGGCTTCGACATTTGCGTTATACACCGCTAGTCTTTCGATACCTGCGCTCTGCATTGCTCTGCTCTCATACGCTTGTTTCTGGGGAGGCTTGCAATTGTGGTCGTGGCACTTTTGGTTGTGTTACGTTTCGTTAGATTAGTTATGGTTTGGGTAGGTTTGGAGAGGGTAGCTTTGACTTTTGTTCTATACACGACTCTTCGGTGGATTTCTGTGCCCTACTGTGCTCTAATATTCTCTGCTTAGCGATGTTGAGTCCATAAATAGCGGCCTCGGCGTTTTAGATTTTGTTATGCTGCATTTGGTTGGGCTACATTTGTATAGGTCAGGACAGGATAGCTATGTCCTTTGCTCTGTAAATAGCTATTCGGTTAATCTCTGCGCTCTACTCTGATCTAATATTCCCTGCTTAACTCTGGTATTTCTAGAAATGGTGGCAGCGGAGCGTCAGAATGTGTTATGTTACGTTCGGTTAGGATATGCTTGCTTGTGTTAGGTTAGGATACCTCTGACTCCCGTGCTAAAACTGCCATTCTGTGGACATCTGCGCTGTTCTCTCCCCCAATATGCCCTGCTAGACGATGGGAAGTCCAGCAATATTTGGGTAGGCACGTTAGGTTGGAACTGGTTACGTTCGGTTATGATAGGTTAGGTCAGGTTATGTTAGGACATCTTCTACTTACCTGCTTTACACATGAATGCGCCGGATTTCTGCGCTCTAATGCGCTCTAGTATATTCCGCTTCGGTCTCAGTAACAGTGGCACAGGCACGTTAGGTTGTCCTGGGTTACGTTTGGCTAAGTCAGGTTATGATACATTTGGGTACGGTCGCTTTAACTTTTGTGTTATACACTGCTATTCGGAGGATTTCTGGGCTCCACTGTGCTATTGTATGACCAGCTTGGCTCTGAGGAAGGCAACAATAGCGGTCTCGGCACGCTAGTTTGAGTTATGTTACGTTTCGTTGTGTCGCGGTTGTTTAGGCTAGGAGCGGATATCTTTGACTTTAGCGCTACAGTCTGCTATTAGGTGGATCTCTGCGACCTACTGTGCTTTAATATCTTCAGCTTGACCATGGGAAGGCCAGCAACAGTGGTCTCGGCACGTTGTGTTGGGCCAGGGTACGTTCGATTAGCATGGGCTAGGCGATGTTTGGCCAGGATAGCTTTAACTTTTACACCGCTCGCTGCAATTCGGTGGATTACTGCGCTTCATATTGCTCTAATATGCTCCGCTTGCCTCTGGGTACGCCGGCAACAGTATTCTCGGCAACTTATGTTTTGCTATTCTACGTTCGGTTAAGTTAGGCTAGGACATGTTAGATTAGGATATCTTCCGCCCTTGCGCTACACGCAGAAATGCGGTGGGTTATTGCGCTCTACTATGCTCCAGTAAATTCTGCTTGGCTCTACGTAGCCAAGCAATAATTGCCTCGGCACGTTAGATTAAGTTATATTACGTTTGCTTAAATTACGTTTGGATAGGTTTGGATATGATAAAGTCCGCTTTTGTGCTCTGCACTGCTCTTCGGTGGATTCCTGCACTGCACTGTACCTGCACTGCTCTTCGGTGGATTCCTGCACTCCACTGTACCCTACCCAAATCTGCTGGACCCTGGGAGTCCAGCAATAGTGGTCCCGGAACGTTACCTTGAGTTTAGCCTCGATAGGTTAGGTTACGTTAGTTTGGGTTAGGTATGGATACCATTGAACTTTCTGCTGTACACTGCGATCCGCTGGGTTTCTGCACACTACTCTCCTCTAATATGTTCTGCTTGGCTCTGTGGAGCCCAGCAATAGTGGTGGCGGCACGTTAGGTTGAGCTCGGTTACGTTTGGCAGTGTTAGTCTGTGCTGGGTTAGGCCGGTATAGCTGCGGCTTTTGTGCTACACACTGCAATTCTATGGCCTCCTTCGCCCTTTTGTGTATTACCACTCTCCACTTTTCTCCGGGGACGCCAGGAATAGCGGTGACGGCACGATCTATTGAGTTTTGTTACGTACGGTTAGGTAAGATTTGGCTATGTTAAGATGCCAAAGCTTCGACTTTTGCCTATGCACAGCTATGCGGGGGAATTCTGCGCTCTGGTCCGCCCTAATATGATCCGCCTGGCTATGCGTAATACAGCAATAGTGTTTTCGGCACGTTACATTTGGTTGGGTTACGTTCGGTTATGTTGCAATTGGTTAAGATAGGAAGGAATAGCTATAACTTTTGTGCTGTACACTGATATTCGATGGGCTACTGTGCTCTACAGTGACCTAGTATGTCTTGCTTGAGTCTCGGAATTCCAGAAATATCGGCCGCGGCACGTTAGGTTGTGTTTGAATACTTTCGGTTGGGTTATGTTACGTTTCTTTATGTTGCGGTAACTTTGACGTTCGTGTTATGAACTGTTATTGGACCGAATTCTGCGCTCTGCTCTGCTGTACCGTACTCTGCTCTTATCTGTGGAGCTCAGCAATAGTGGACGCTGCACGTAGTCCTGAGCTATGGTGCGTTTGGTTATTTAAAGGTTTGTTACGTTAGGAAACAATAGGATGAGCTTTTCTGCTCTATACTGTTATATGGTGTATTTCTGCGCTCTACAGTGCCCTAATACGTTCTGCTTTGCCGTGAGAGCTCAGTAATCGTGGTCTATGCACGTTAGTTTTCGTTACGATACGTTTGGTCATGCAATGCTTGATTATGTTAGACAAGGGTAGCTTCGACGTTTATGCTATAAACTGCTATTCGTCGGATGTCTGAGCTCATCGCTGCTCTTTTATACCCTACTCGGCCCTGTGGAGGCCAGCAATTGCGGTCGCGGCACGATTGGTTTAGTCAGGCTATGTTTGGTTATGTTACGATTGGTTAGGTTAGGAGATGTATTCTAGTCCTCAGTGCCATAGTCTGCTATAAGGAGGATTTCTGCGCCCTACAGTGATCAAACTTTTTCAGCTCAGCTCTGGGAAGGCCGGCAATAGCGGGCTCTGCACTTTATGCTGAATCAGGTTACGTTCGTATAGGATGGTTCAGGCTACGTTTGGTCAGGGTAGCTTTATCTTTCGCGATGCAAACCGCTATTCGGTGGGCATCTGCGCTCCACTGTGCTGTAGTATGTCCTGCTTGGCTCTGGGGAGGGCAGCAACAGAGGTCTCGGCACGTTAGGTTGTGTTGGAATGCGTTCGGCTTGGTTAGGACACGTTGCGCTAGACATGGATAGATTGACATTCGTGTAGTGAACTGTTATTAGGAGGACTCCATCGCTTTAATGTGTTCTACTATACTATGCTCGAATCTGTGGAGCCCAGCAATAGTTGTGGTGTCACGTTACTTTGAGTCATATTAGGTACGGTTAGGTCAGGTTTGCTTAGGTTAGTAAATGATACCTTGGACTTTTGTCTTACACAATGCTATTCGGGGTATTTCTGCTCTCTACTGTGCAATAGTATGCTCTGCTTTGCTCTGGGGATGTCAACAACAGAGGTCAAGGCACGTGGGTTTGAATTAGGTTAGGTTTTGTTATACTATACACGGTTATGTTAGGCCAGGATAGTTATGACTCCTGTGCTGTACACTGCCATTAGGTAGGTTCCTGTGCTCTACTGTTATCTAATATTACATGCTTCGCTCTGGGAATTCTAGAAATAGTGGCCGCACTGCTTTAGGCTCTGTTAGGTTCCGTTTGGTAGGGTTATGTTTGCTTGAGATAGGTTAGGATATATTTGACCTTAGTGCTCTACACTGACACCCAATGGACCTGCGTGCTCTACTGTATTCAATCATATTCAGTTTGCATCTGGGGAAGGAGGCAATTGTGGTCGCGGCGCGTTAGGTCTAGCTACTCTAAGTTCGGATAGATCAGGTTAGGCGTGGCTAGGTTAGAGTTTGTTCGACTTTTGTGCTGTACATAGCTATATGGCGGCATTCTGCGCTCTACTGTGATCTAGTATGTTCTGCTTGCCTCTGGGGAGGCCAGCAATAGTGGTCTCGGCATGTTAGGATGAGACAGATAACGTTCGTTTATGTTAGGTTTGTTCTGGTTATGATGGGGCAGCTGCGACTTTATGCTTTACACTGCTATAGGGTAGATTTGTTCGCCCTTCTGTTATCTAATTTTCTCTACTTTGCTTTTAGGAGGCCATAAATAGTGTCCGCGGCGCGACACACCCAGTTAGGGTACGTTTGTCTACGATAGGATAGGATATCTTTGACGTTTGCCCTATACACTTCTATTCGGCAGATGTCACTGCCGTTCATTGCTCTACTGTACTGTACTCATCTCTGGTGACGCCAGCAACGGCGGACGTGTCACGATAAGTTTAGACTGGTTACGTTCTTTTTATGTTAGGTTTGGTCATGTTTGGAGAGGATGGCTTTGACTTTTCAGCTATACTCTGCTGTTCAGTGAATTTCTGTGCCCTACTGTGCTCTAATATGTCCTGATTGGCACTGGGAAGCACAGCAATAGTGGTCTCGGCTCGTTATGTTGAGTTATGTTACGTATGGCTTTGCCATGTTTTGTTAGGTTAGGATAGGGTATCTTTGACTCGTGCACTATACACTGCCATTCGGTGGATTTCTGCGCTCTACTGCGCTCTAATATACTCTGCTTATCCCTGGTGAGGCGAGCAATAATTTTCGTGGCACGTATTGTTTAGTTAGATTACGTTTGGGTTAGCCAGATTAGGTTCAGTTAGGGCAGGATATCTTTGAATTTTGTGCTGCACACTGCAGTGCGGCGCATGACCGCGCTCTACTGTTCTCTTGTATATTCTGCTTGGCTCTGGGATGACAAGCAACAGTGGACTCGGCACATTAGGTTGAATTTATCTACGTTCGGTACTGTTACGTTTGGCTATGTTTCGATATGGCAGCTTCGACTATTGTACTATGCACAGCGATTCTATGGACGCCTGCGCTCTACTCTCCTCTAATATGTTCTGCTTGGCTCCGTGGAGGGCAGCAATAGTGGTCTCGGCACGTTAGGATGTGTTAGGTTACGCTCGATACGTCAAGTTTGGTTAGATTAGGATATGATAGCTTTGAATTTTATGCTATACACCGCTGTTCGGTGGATTTCTGCGCTCTACAGTGCTCTAATTTGCTCTGCTTGGTTCTGGGGAGGCCTGCAATAATGGTGTCGGCACGATAGTCTTTGATATGCCACGTTTGGTTGGGTTGTGTTATTTTGTGTTAAGTTTGGATAGCTTAGACTTTCGTGGTATACACTACAATTCGGTGAATTTCTGCGCTCTACTGTGGTCTACTATAATCTGCTCGACTCTTGGGAGGACAGCAATAGTGGTCGTGGCGCGGTATGTTTGGTTAGGTTACGTTTGGTTACGTTTCGTTTCGAAAGGTTAGGACAGAATAGCAATGACTTCTGTGCCATACACTGCTGCCTGGTGGACTTCTACGTTCCACATTGCTCTGCTATACTCAACACGTCTATGGGGTGGTCACTAATAGTGGTCTCGGCATGTTGGACTGGGTAAGGCCACGTTTGGATTCGTTATGTTAGTTCGGGTTAGGCCTAGATGGCTCGACTTACGTGGAGTACACTGTTTTTTGATTGATTTGTGCGCTTATCATTGCTCTAACATGATCTGCATGGCTCTGGGGAGGCAAGCAGTAGTGGTCTCGGCACCTTAGATTGAGTTAAGTAACGTTCAGTTATGTCACGTTTGGTCATGTTAGGAGTGGATAGTTTTGACTTTTGTGCTATATACTGCTATACGGTCGATTTCTTCGCTCTGCTACGCTGTAATGTGTTCTGCTTCGCTATGGGGAGGACAGCAATAGTGGCCGCGGCACGTTTGGTTATGTTAGGTTACGCATGGTTTGTTTGGGGTAGGTTAAGTTTGGTTAGGATGGCTTAGTCGTTCGTGCTATACACAGCAGTTCGGTGGACCTTTGCGCTCTAAGTTGCTCTACTATACGCTGCTCGACTCCCGAGATGCCAGCAATAGAGGTCGCGGCACGTTACGTTTAGATACGCTACGTTCGGTTATGTTAGGCTAGGACAGGATAGGTTAGTATATCTATGACTTCTGTCCAATACACTAATATTTGGTTGTCTTCTGCGCTCTAATGTGCTCTTGTGTTGAGACAGAGTCTTGTGTTGCGCGTAGATACGACTCTCGTGGCACACACTGATATTCGGTGGACTTCTACGCTATACTGTGCTCAACTATATTCCACTTGGTCAAAGGGAGTCCAGCAATTGTGTCCGCGGTACGTTAGGTTGACTTATGTTACGTTCGGTTTTGTTAAGTTTGGATGTATTAGGACAGGATAGCTTTGCCTATTCTGCTGTACGCTGCTCTTCGGAGGACTTCTGCTTTCCAGGGTGTTCTAATATCTACTGCTTGGCTCTGCGGAGGCCGGCGATAGTGATCCCGACACGTTAGTTTATGTTAGGTTACGTTTGGTGAGGTAAGGTTATGCCAGGTTTGTTTAGGACATCCTAGGCTTTTGTGATGTTCACTGCAATGCTGTGGGTTTCCACGCTCCTCTGTGCTCTAGTACATTCCGCTTTTCTTTGTGGTCGCCAGCAATGGTGGTCTCGTCATGTTAGGTTGAGTTAGGTTACGCTTGCATATGTTACGTTCGTCTTGGTCAGGACAGGCTACTCTGACTTTCGTGCTATTCACTCTTGTTCAGTGGATTTCTGCGCTCTAATGTGCCCTGATACGCTTTGCTGGGTTCAGGGAGGCCAGGAATATTGGTCACGTCACGTTAGGTTGAGTTATGATACGCATGGTTAGGCTAGTTTAGGTTATGCTCGGTCAGGTCAACGTACCCTTTCGTCCTGTACACTGCTACGCGTGGTATCTCTGCGCGGAACTGTGATCCACTGAATTATGCTTAGCCATGGGAATGCCAGTAATGTTGGCCTCGGCATGTTGGGTTTAGTTGGGTTACGTTCGGTTTGTCTAGGTTGGGGTAAGTTCGGTAAGGATAGCCTTGACGTACGCGTTATACACAGATGTTCGATGGATTTCTGCAACGGACTCCGCTCTACTACATTCTGCTTGGCCCTGGAGAGGCCAGCAAAAGTGGCCGCTGTACGTTACGTCGAGGTAGGCTAGGTATGTGGTGGGCCTGGGTGGATGTGACTTTTGTGCTATACACTGCGATTCTATGGTCTTATGCGCCCTGCTGTGCTCTAGTAATATTGGCTCGAAACAGAGGAGGCGAGCAATAGCGGTCGAGGTACGTTTGGTTTAGTTATGTTACGTTCGGCAATGTGAAGGATGGATACATTAGGAGAGGATAGCTTTTACTTTTGTGCTATACACTGCCCTTCGGTGGACTTCTGCGCTCTAGTGTGCTCTCATAAGCTCTGCTTGGCACTGGGATGGCTAGTAATAGTGGTTTCGGCACGTTAGGCTGAGTTACGTTAGGTTCCGTCAAGTTAGGTCAGGAAGGTTAGGTTAGGATATCTACGGCCCCAGTTCACTACATTGCAATGCGGTGGATTTCTGCGATCTGCTGTGCTGTAGTGTTTCTGCTTGGCGCTGGGGAAGCCAGCAATAGTGGTCTCGGGATGCTAGGTTGAGCTAGGCTACGCTTGGTTACGTTATGTTTAGTGAGGTTAGGATAGGATAGCTTAGACTTTGGTGCTATACACTGCTAACCGCGTATACCTGCGCTCTACTGTGTTCCAGTATTTTCTGCTTGGCTCTGGCGGGGCGAGCAGTTGAGGTCTCGGCACGTTATGTCGTGTTATGTTATGTTTGGTTTGCTTAGGTTATGTCGAGCTCGGTCATGTTATCATTGACTTTCGTGCTATACACTACTATTCTGGGGATTCCTGCGATCGGCTGTTCTCTACTATATACTGCTTGTCGGTGTGGATGTCAGCAATATTGATCTGGACATGTTAGGCTGAGTTATGTTACGTTTGGCTATGTTAAGGTTGGAAATGTTAGGACAGGATAGCTATGACTCTTGTGCTGTACACTGCTACTCGGTGGAGTTCTGCCCTCCGGTGTGCTCTAGTAAGCTCTGCTTTGTTCTGGGGTGGCCGGTAACTGTGGTCTCGGCACGTTATTTTGAGTCACGCTGCGTTCGGTTGGGTTAGGTTAGGTCAGGTTATGTTAGGACATCTTCGACTTTTGCGCTATTCACTGCAATGCGTTGGGTTTCTGGGCAATACTGTGCTCTATTACATTCTGCTTGCATTTATGGAGGCCAGCAATGGTGGTCTCGCTATGTTAGGTTTAGCTTGGTGACGTTTGTTTGTTTTACCTTTGGCTAGGTTAGGATAGTCTAGTCTGCCTTTTGTGCAATCCACTGCCATTTGGGAGTTTCCTGCGCCCTACATTGCTTTACTGCACTCAGCTCGACTCTGGGGATGCGATCAATAGTGTTTGTGGCACGTCAGGTTGAGTCATGTTACGTTTGTTTGGGTTAGGTTAGGTCAGGTTTAGTTAGGATATCTTCGACTTTTATGCTCTTCGCAGCAACGCGGCTGATTTCTACGCACTACTGCGCTCTAGTACGTTCTACCTGACTATGTGGAGGTCAGAAATTGTGGTCTCGTCCTGTCACGTTGCGCTATGCTGTGTTTGGGCATGTCACGTTCGGCTGTGTTATGGTATGCTTCTTTGACTATCGTGCTATACACTGCTTTTCGGCGGAATTTTGTGATCTACTGTCCTCTAGTTGGTTCTGCACGACTCTGGGGAGGCCAGCAGTTATGGTCGGTGTACGTTAGTTTGAGTTATATTACGTTTGCTTATGTTGAGATTGAATATATTATTATAGGGTAGCTTTGACCTTTGTGCTGTACACTGCTACCAGGTGGACCACTGCGCTCTAGTGTGCTCCAGTGTGTTCTGTTTGGCTCTGCGGTGGCCAGCAATAGTGGTCTCGGCTCGTTAGATTGAGCTATGCTATGTTTTGTTAGGTAAGGTTAGGTCAGGTTAGGTCACGATATCTACGGCCTTTGTGCTATTCACTGCCATGCGGTGGACTTCTGCGCACTACTGTGCTCTAGTACATTTTTCTTGCATCTGCGGGGCCAGCAATAGTGGTCACGGCCAGTTAGGCTATGCTATGTTACGTTACGTTAGGTTAGGTTATGTCAAGCTCGGTCTCGTTACGTTTAACTTTCGTCCTGTAGACTGCAGTTGGTAGGATTCCTGTGCTCGGCTGAGCTCTACTATACTCTGCTTGGACCTGTGGAGGCCAGCAATTGTGGCCGCGTCACGTTCCGCTTAGTTAGGCTAGGCTTGATTACGTTATGCAAATTTAGGTTAGTATACCTTCGACTTTCATGCTATGCACTGCTCTCATGTGGATATGTGTGAGACATTCTGCTCTACTACACTATGCTTGGCACTGGGATGGCCAGGAGCAGTACTGGCCGCGCTTTATGTTCAGCTCTGCAACGTTCCATTAGGTTAGGCTAGGTCCGGTTAGGTTAGAATATCTCCGACTATTTTTGTGTACAATGCGATTCGGTTGATTTCTGCGCTCTACATTGCTCTACTACACTCTGCTCGACCGTGGCGAAGCGAGCAATAGTAGCCGCGACAGGATAGGTTTAGTTATGTTACGACAGGTTTGGTTAGGTTATGCTTCATTTGGCTGGTATAGCTACCAAGTTCGCGATATACACTGTTATTCGGTGTTTATCTGTGATCCTTCGTGCTCTACTACATCCTGCTTTGCTCTGTGGGGGGCAGGAGCAGTTGTCGCGGCACGATGCGATGAGCCATGCTACGCTTGGTTAGGTGAGGTTAGGTCAGATTACGTTTGGATATCTTCTACTCTTATGCTACTCGCCGCAACGCGGTTGATTCCTGCGCCCAACTGCGCTCTAGCGCATTCTGCTTGTCTCTGTGGAGGCCAGCAGTAGGGGTCTCGTCACGTTAGGTTCAGTTAAGTTACGTTTGTATGTGTTGCGTTTGGATTGGTTAGGGTAGGCTACTTTGACTTTTGTGCTATTCACTGCCATTCGGCGGTTTTCTGCGATCTAGTGTACTGTAATATGCTGTGCCTGGCTCTGGGGTGGCCAGCAATAGTGGTCTCGACACGATAGGTGGTGCTAGGTTACTTTTCGCTAGGTTAGGTTAGGAAGGCACGGATGGGATCTCTTTGTCTTCTGTGCTATTCACTGATTTTCGGTGGACGCCTATGCCCTATGTTACTCTATTATACTCCGCTCGACTCTGGGGAGGGGAGCAACAGTGGTCGTGGCACGTTAGGTTGAGTCCTGTTACGATTCGTTAGGTAAGGTTAGGATCCATTTGGTTAGGATAGCATTGACCTTCGTGTTGTACACTGTTATTTGGTAAAATTCTGTGATTTACTGTGCTCTACTTCATACCGCTTGGCACTGGGGAGGCCAGGAGCAATGGTCACGGCCCGTCATTTTAAGATATGCTAGGTTTTGTTAGGTTAGGTTAGGTCATCTTACGTTGCGATATCTTCGCCTTCTGTGCTGTTCACTGCAATGCGGTGGATTCCTCCTCTCTTAATTGCTCCACTATAATCTGCCCGCCACTGGGGAGGCGGGCAATATTGTTTACGGCACGTTATTTTGAATTAGATTATGTTTGGTTAGGTTAGGTTGGGCTTAGTTAGGTTGGTATGGCTTTGGCTTCCGCGCTATACACTGCTATTCGTTGGATTTCTGCGCTCTGCTGCGTTTTAGTATACTCTACTAGTATCCGGGGGGGGGGGGGCAGCAATTGTCGTCTCGGCACGATATGTTGTATTATATTACGTTTGGGTATGTTACGTCTGGAGAGGATAGGATAGGATACCCTAGACCTTTGTACTATACACGGATATCCGCGGATTTCTGCGCTGTACTGTGCTCTAAAATGTTCTGTCTGGACATTGGGAGGCCAGCAATAGTATTCTCGGCACTATAGGTTGGGTTATGCAACGTTCCGTTTTGTTGCGTATGGTGAGGTTAGGATGGGATAATATAGGCTTCTGTGCTATACACAGCTATCCGCGAACCTGTGCGCTCTACTGTATTCTAGTATATTCTGCTCGGCTCTGGGAAGTCCCGCAGCAGGGGCCGCGGCACGCTCCTTTGTGTTATGCTACGTTTGGCTAGGTTAGGATAGCATGGCTTAGGCTTTTGTGTCATTCGCTGCTCTTCTGTGGATTCCTGCGCTCTATTGTGCTCTAATATGGTCTGCTTGGCTCTACGAAGGCCATCAACAGCGGCCGCAGCACATTATGTTCTGTTATGCTGCGTTTGGTTAGGCTTGGTTACGTCAGGTTGGCCATGCCATCCTCTTCTGCTCTTCTGTGGATTCCTGCGCTCTATTGTGCTCTAATATGATCTGCTTGGCACTACGAAGGCCATCAACAGCGGCCGCAGCACATTATGTTTTGTTATGCTGCGTTTGGTTAGGCTTGGTTACGTCAGGTTGGCCATGCCATCCTCGACTTCTGCGCCATACGCTGATTTTCTGCGGATTTCTGCGTCCATCTTAGCTATTCTATACTCTGCTCGACTCTGGGGAGGCGAGCAATAGCGGCCGCGGCACGTTAGGTTGAGTTGGGTCACGTTTGACTTGGTAAGGTTAGGATATCTTTCTTTAGGTTAGCTTTGGCTATCGTTATATACACTATTATTCGGAGGATTTCTTTGGTCTACTGTGCTCTGCTACATTCTGATTGGCCCTAGGGAGGCCAGAAGCAGTTGTTGCTACACGTTGTTTTGAGCTTTGCTACGTTTTGTTATGTTAGGTTAGGTCAGGTTTGGTTACGATGTCTACGGCTTTTGTGCTGATCACTGAAATGGAGTGGATTTCTGCCCACTACTGTGCTGTAGTACATTCAGCTTGCATCAATGGGGGCCAACAAGAGTGGTCTCGTAGGGATATGTTGACTTGTGCTACGTTTGGATGTGCCATGATTGGTGAGGTTAGCATATGATAGCTTTGACTTCTGTTCTATACACCGCCATCCGCTGATACCTGCGCTCTACTGTGCTCCAATATTTTCTACTTGGCTCTGGCGAGGCCAGAAATAGTGGTATCGGTACGTTAGGTTGAGTTATGTTACGTTTGCCTACGTTAGGATATGTCAATCTCGGTCAGGTTATCTTTGACCACCGTTCTTTACACTGCAATTCAAAGGATTTCTGCACTCGACTATGCTCTAGTATATCCTGCTGGCCCTGGGGAGAGCAGCAATATGCAAGGTACTTTATATTGAGTTAGGCTAAGATTGATTAGGTTATGTTATGGTATGTTTGGCCTTGGTTTCTTCGACGTTCGTGCTATACACTACTGTCCGGCAGGTTCCTGTGATCTACTGTGCTCCAATGTATTCTGCTTGGCTCTGCGTAGTGCGGCAGCAGTGGACCTGACACGCTCCCTTGAATTATCCTACGTTCGGTTTGGCTTGCTTAGGCCGGGTTAGGTAAGGATATATTCGAATTTTGTGCTGTTCACTGCAGTGCGGAGGATTTCTGCGCACTACTGTGATCTAGTATACTCTACTTGTCTCTGTGGAGGTGAGCAATAGTTGCCTCGTCATGTCAGGTTCAGTTAGGCTACGTTTGTATATGTTTCGCTTGGCTAGGTTAGAATTGGCTGCTTTGACTTTTGTGCTTTACACTGCTATTCCTTAAGTTTCCGTGCTCTTTTTCGCTCTACTGCATTCTTCTTTGATCTGCGGAGTACGGCAGCAGTGGCCGCGGCACGCTCTCTTGAGTTACACTACGTTCCGTTTGGTTAGGTTAAGTCGGGTTATGTTAGGATATCTGCGGCTTCTGTGCTTTTGAATGAATTGCGGTTGATTCCTGCGCTCTGCGGTGCCCTGGCACATTCTGCTTGCCTCTTTGTTTCTGCCATTTTAAGTTGGATTAGGCTACGTTTAGATATGGTATGTTAAGCTATGTTATGACAAGGTAGTTCAGACGTCTGTGCAATCCACGGCTATCCTCCGACTTATGCGCCCTACTGCGATCTAATATCCACCGTTTGGCTCTTGGGAGGCCAGCAATAGTGTTCCCGGCGCATTAGCCTTTGTTAGGCTACGTTTGCGTATGACATGTTTGTCTATGTTAGGGCAGTATATCATAGACTTTCGTGCCATCCACTTTCATGCGGAGGATTTCTGCGCCCTACTGCGCTCCAACATGTTCTGCTTTGCTCTGGAGTGGCCTGTAGTTGTGGTATCGCCACGTCAGTTCGAGTTACGTTTCGTTTCTTTAGGGTAAGATAGGAAGGCATGTTTAGGATTTCTCTGACTTTTGCGCCGTACACTGCTATTCGCTGGATTTCTGCGTTCTACATTGCTCTACTACGCTCTGCACGTCTCTGGGGATGCAAGCAATAGTGGTCGCGTCACGTAACATTGAGTCAGGGAATGCTTGGTTAGGTTAAGTTGGGTTAAGTTTGGTTATGACGGCTTTGACTTTCCTGCCATACACTGTTATTCGGTGTTTTTCTGTGACCTACTGTGCTCTACTACATTCTGCTTGGATACGTGGAAGCCAGGTGCAGTGGTCCCTGCTCGTTGTGTAGGATTATGCTACGTCTGGCTACGTTAGGTTAGGTCAGGTTACGTTAGGATATCTACGGCGTTAGTGCTATTCACTGCATTGCGCTGGATTTCTGCGGACTACGGCGCACTGGTACATTCTTCTTGTCGCTGTGGAGACCAGTAATTGTGTTCTCGTCATGTTAGGTTGATTTTGGCTCCGTTTGGATGTGTTACGTTTGGCTACGTTAGGATAGGCTACTTTGACTCTTGTGCCATACACTGCTTTTCAGTGAGTTTCTGCGCTCTCATGTGCTATAATATGCTCTGCTTGCGTCTGCGCTGGCCAGTAACAGTGGCCTCGGCACGTTAGGTTGGGTAAGGTTACGTACCATTGGGTTAGGTTAGGAAGGCTCAGGTTAAGTTAAGTTTGGTTAACGTAGCCACGTCCTTCGTACTATACACTGTTATTCAGTGGACACTTGTGACCTACTGTGCTCTACTATACTCTGCTTGGCTCAGGGGAGGCGAGCGATAGTGGCCATGGCTCGTTAGGTTGTGTTATGTTAAGACTGGTTAGGTCAGGTTTGGCTATATTTCGTTAGGATAGCATAGACTTTCGTCCTATACACTGTTATTCGGCGGGTTTCTGTGATTTACCGTGCTCTACTACATTCTGCTTTGCTCTGGGGACTCCAGGAGCAGTGGTCGCGGCGCCTTATTTTGAGATATGCTACGTTCTGTTTGGTTAGGTTACGATACCTCAGGCTCTTGTGCTATTCACTGCATTACGGTGGATTTCTGAGCACCGCTGTGCTCTAGTGCGTTCTGCTTGTCTCTGCGGTTGTCAGCCATAGTGGTCCCGGAACGTTAGGTCGAGTTTAGCTACGTTTGCTTATGATACGTTTGGTTAGGCTGGGATTGGCTCCTTTGACTTTTGTGCTATATACCGCTTTTCAGTGGATATCTGCGCTCTAATGTACTTTAATGTGCTATGCTTGACTCTGGATAGGCCGGAAATGTTGTCTCGTCATGTTATGTTTGGCTACACATGTTTGGATAGGTTAGGTTATGTCAAGCTTGGTCAGATCATGTTTCACTTTTGTGCTGTACACTGCAATGCGGTGGATTTCTGTGCTCTGCTGTGATGTACTATGCTCTGCTTGTCTCTGAGTAGGCGAGCAACAGTGGCCGCGGCGCTTTACGTTGAGGTAGGCTACGTATGGCTAGGTTATTTTAACTTGGTTGGGCATCGATGGATACGACATATGCGTTATATACTGCGATTACGTGGTCTTCTTCTCCCTACCGTCCTCTAGTAAGTCTGCGCGACTCTGTGGATGCCAGCAATAGTGGCCAGGATACATTAGGTTTAGTTATGTTACGTTTAGTTACAATATCGTTGGAAGCATTAGGATCGGATAGCTTTGACATTTTTGCTATACACTGCTATTCGGTGGAATTCTGCGATCCATTGTGCCCTAGTATGATCTGCTTGGCTCTGGGGTGGCCAGCAACAGTGGCCACGGTACGTTAGTTTGAGTTGTGTTACATTTGGTTGGGTTAGGTTGAGTCAGGTTAGGTAAGGACATCTTCGACTTTTGTGCTATTCACTGCAATGCGGTGGGTTTCTGCGCACTGTAGTGCTCCAGTAGATTCTGCTCCTATTTGTGGATGACAGCAATGGTGGTACTCGCCATGTTAGGTTGAGTTATGTTACGTTTGGATATGTTACGTTTGGCTTCGTTACTACATGCTACTTCGGCTTTTGTGCTATTTTCGGTGGGTTTCTGCGAACTAGTGTGCTCTAGTACATTCTGCTTTTCTTTGTGGAGGCCAGCAATACTGGTCTCATCGTGCTAGCTCGTGATAGGTTGCGTTCGGTTAAGTTACGTTTGCCTAGATTAGGTTAGGCTTATTCGACCTTTGTGCTATACACTGCTACCACGCGGTTCTCTGCGCTCTAGTGAGATCTAATATGTTCTGCCTGTCCCTGGGGTGGCCAGTGATAATGGTGCCGGCACGTTAGTTCGAGTAAGGTTACGTTTCGTTAGGTTAGGTTAGGAATGCTCGGTTAGGATTTCTCTGTATCTTGTGCTATAAACTGCTATTTGGTGGATTTCTGCCCCATACTGTGCTTTAATATTTTCAGCTTGGCTTTGGGAAGGCCATTCACAGTGGCCTCGGCACGTTATGTTGAGTCAAGCTACGTTCGGTTAGGTAGGGTCAGGCTAAGCTTTGTCAGGATAGCTTTCACTTAGACGATAAACACTGCTATCTGGTAGACTACTGCGCTCTACTGCGCTCTAGTATGTCCTGCTTGTCTCCGTCGAGGCCAGTAATAGTGTTCGCCGCACGTTAGTCCAAGCTAGAGTATGTTTGGTTATGTTCTCTTGGTTTGGGTTGGGCTTGGGTAGCTCTGACTTTCCTAATGTACACTGCGATTATATGGTCCTTTGCGTTCTACTCCCCACTAACGTGTTCCGGTTTACTCTGGGAAGGACAGCAATAATGGTCGCGGCACGTTATGTTGCGTTGGGGTACGTATGGTTATATTACGCTTTGGTTAGGCTAGGAGAGGATAGCTTTGACTTCAGTACTATAGTCTGCTATTCGGTGGATTTCTGCGCCATACAGCGCTCTAATGCTTCCAGCTTTGCTCTGTGAATGCCAGCAATAGTGGCATCTGCACGTAACGCTGGGTCAGGTTACGTCCTGTTAGGTTGTGACATTCTACGTTTGGTTAGGGTAGCTCTAACTTTTGTGCTGTACACTGCCACTCGGAGGATTTCTGTGCTCTGCTGTGCTCTAGTATGTCCACCATGGCTCTGTGGATGGCAACAATAGCGGTCCCGGCACGTTAGGTCGCGTTATTTTACGCTTGTTTGTGTTACGCTTGGTAAGGTTAGGTGAGGATAGCTTTTACTTTAGTGCTATAGTCCGCCATTAGGTGGATTTCTGCGCCCTACAGTGCTCTAATATTTTCGGCTTGGCTCTGGGAAGGCCATCAATACTGGCCTCAGCGCGTTATGTTGAGAAAGATTTCTTTCGGTTACGTTGGGCTGGGCTATGTTTGGTAGGTGTAGCTTTAACTTTTGTGATCTACATTGCTATTTGGTTGGCTCCTGCGCTCTACTGTGCTCTAGTACGTCCTGCTTGGCTCTGGGGATGGCAGCAATAGCTGTCTCGGCACTATAGTTTGTGTTATGCTATGGTTGGCTATGTTCTATTCGTTTGGGTTAGATTTACGCTGCGATTCTATGGATTTATGCGATATACTCTCCACAAGTGTGCACTGCTGGGCTCCGGGGCGGCCAGCAGGAGTGGTCGCTGCAGGTTTGGTTGAATTAGGCTACGTTAGGTGGTTTTACGATTGGTTAGGTAAGAACAGGACAGCTCTGACTTCAGTGCTATAGCCTGCTATTGGGTGCATTTCTAAGACATAGGGTGCTCTAATATGTTCAGCTTGTATCTGGGAGGCCAGCAATAGTGGTCTCCGCAGGTTATGTTGAGTCAGGCCACGTTCGGTCAGGTTGCTTGGTACATAGTAATTCGGTGAATATCTGTGCTCTACTGTGCTCCAGTATGTCGCTGTTGGCACTTTGGAGGACAGCAATGCAGCTCGCGGCACGTTAGGTTGGGTTAGGTTACGCTTGGTTATGTTACGTTTGGTTAGGTTAGGAGAGAATAGGTTTGTCTTTAGTGCTATAGTCCGCTATTAGGTGGACTCCTGCGCCCTGCATTGTTCAAATGTTTTATGCTTGTCTTTGGGAAGGCCAGCAATAGCGGCCTGGGCTCGTTACGTTGAGTTATGTTACGATCGGTTAGGTTGGTCTAGGCTAAGTTTGGTTAGAATGGCTTTATCTTTTGTGCTATTCCCTGCCTCATGGTGGATTTCTGCGATCTAATGTGCTCTAGCATGTCCTGCTGGTCTCTGGGGAGAGCAGCAAATGCTGCCTTGGCACGATAGGTTGAATCAGGCTATGTTAGGCTATGTTCTCTTGGTTTAGGTTATGTTTGGGTATCTTTGACTTTCCCGACATACACTGCTATTATATGGACTTCTGCATCCTACTCTCCACTACTGTTTTCTGCTTGGCTCTGAGGAGGCCAGCAATAATGGTCTCGGCACTTAATGTTGAGTCAGGTTACATTCGGTTAGGATGGGTTAGGCTCAGTTTCTTTTGGGTAGCTTTAACTTTTGTGCTGTATACAGGTATTCGCGGAATTCTGCGATCCGCTGCGCTCCAGTATGTCCAGCTTGGCTCTGGGGGACGGCCGAAAAGCGGTTTCGGCACGTTAGGTTGAGTTATGCTAAGTTTGGCTATGTTCTCTCGGCTTGGGTAAGATCTCGGTAGCTTTGACTCTTCTGATACACACATCGCTACTACGGACTTCTGCGTTCTGCTCTCCAATAATGCGTTCTGCTCTCCAATAATGCTTTCTGCATGGCTCTTGGGTGTCCAGCAATAGTGGTCGCGACACGTTGGTTCGAGGTATGCTACGTTCGTTTATGTTACGTTTGGTTAGGTTAGGGGAAGGTAATTTCGCCTTTAGTGATATAGTCCGCTATCAGGTGGTCCTCTGCGCCATACAGTGTTCCAATATTATCAGCTTGGCTATGGGAATGCCAGCAACTGTTGTCTCGGCTTGTTAAGCTTAGTCAGGTTACGTTCGGTTAGATTAGGTTAGGCTAAGTTTGGTTAGGATAGCTATAACTTATGTGCTGTGCACTGATATTCGGAGT
>NW_016908724.1:205924-226955 GCF_001483705.2 Eufriesea mexicana | reverse complement strand
GGGGGGGGGGGGGGGGGGGGGGGTGCAGAAATATCGTATTCGGCACGTTAGTTTGGGTTAGGCTATGTTTTGTTATGTCCTGATGGTTTGTGTTAGGCCCACGTACCTGCGACTTTTCTGATACACACTGCTATCGTATGCGTGTCTGCATTCTACTCTCCACTAGCGTGTTTTGCTTGGCTCTGGGGTTTGCAGCAATAGCGGTCGCGGCGCGTTGGCTTGAGATAGGTAACGTTTGGATATGTAACGATTGGTTTGGTTAGGAGAGGATATGTTTGGCCTTAGAGATATAGCCCGCTATTAGGAGAATTCCTGCGCCCTTCAGTGCTCCAATATTATCAGTTTGTCTATGGGAAGGCCAGCAATAGTGGTCTCGGGACGTAATGTTAGGAAAGGTTACTTTCGGTTTGGTTCGGTTAGGACAAGTTTGGTTAGGATAGCTTTATCTTTTGGCTATACACCGTCATTAGACGGATTTCTGAGCTCCACATAGCTCTAGTATGTCATGCTTGGTACTGGGGAGGGAAGCAATAACGGTCTAGGCACGTTAGGTTCAGTTAGTCTATGAATGGCTATGTCCTGTTGGCTTGGGTTAGGTTTCTTGTAGCTTTGACTTTCCTGGTATACACATCGATTCTAAGGATTTCTGCGCCCTGCTCTCCACTAATGTGCTCCGCTTGGCTATGTGGAGGACAGCAATAGGGTTTACGGCACGCTAGCTTGAATTATGTTACGTTTGGTTATTTTACGGTTGCTAGGGTTAGGAAAGGACAGCTGTGGCTTTAGTGCCTTTGCCTGCTATTCAGTGGATTCCTGTCCCCTAGAGTGCTCTAATATTTCCAGCTTGGCTCTGGGCAGGCCTGCAACAGATGCCTCGGCACGTTATGATGGGGCATGATAAGTTCGGCTTGGTTGGATTGGGTTAAGTTATGTCGGGATAGCTTTATCTTTTGTTCTGTACACTGCTATTCGGTGGAGTTCTGCGCTCTACAGTGCTCTAGTACGTCCTGCTTGGCTATGTGGAGGGCAGCAATGGCGGGCGCGGCACGTCAGATTCAGTTCGTCTATGAATGACTATTTTACGTTTAATGAGGTCAGGATAGGACAGTTTAGACTTTTGTGCTATACACTGTTGTCCGCGGATACCTGAGCTCATCCGTGTTCTGATATTGTCTGCTTGTCTCTGACGAAGCCAGCAATAGTGGTCTCGGCACGTTAAGTTGAGTCATGTTACGTTTGGTTATGTCGCGTTTGGTGAGGATAGGATACTATAGTTTAAGCTTTCGTGCTATGAATTGCTATCCGCGGATTTCTGCGCTCTACCGTGTTCTAATATCCTCTGCTTGCCGCTGGGGTGGCCAGAAATAGTGATCTCGTCACGTTAGTTTGAGCTATGTTTCGTTCGGTTAGGTTAGGTTAGGTTTGGTTTGGTTGGAATATCCTCGACCCTTGTTCTACTCACTGCAATGCCGCGGGTCTCTATGCACTACTGCGCTCCAGTATATTCTGCATGTCTTTGTGGAGGCTGGCAATAGTAGTCTCGTCATGATAGGTTGAGTTAGGTTATGTTTGGCTATGCGACGTTTGATTTGGTTCCAACAGGCTACCTTGTCTTTTGTGCTATACACCGCTATTCTGTGGGTCTCCGCGCTCCAATGTGCTATAACATGCTCTGCTTATCTCTGAGGAGACCAGCAACGGTGGTTTCAGCACGTTAGGTTGAGAAAGGTCACGTTTCGATGATTAAGTTATGAAGGCTCAGTTAGGATTCCTTAGACTTCTGTGCTACAACATGCTATACGGTGTATTCCTGCGCTCTACATTGCTCTACTACACTCTGCTCGAACCTGTCGTGACTAGCAATACTTGTCGTGGCACACTAGGTTTGGTTAGGTTGCGATTGGTTAGGCTAGGTTGGGCAAGATTTGGCTATGATGCCTCCAAACTTTTGTTCTATACTCTGCTATTCGTAGGATTTCTGCGCTCCACTGTGCTCTGGTATGATCTGCTTGGCAATGCGGAGGCCTGCAATTATGGTCTCGCCTCGATAGGTATAGTTATTCTATGTTTGGTTAGGTTACAGTATGTCAGGTAAGGTTAGGGTATCCTTGGCTTTTGTGCTATTCGGTGCCCTTTGGAGGCTTTCTGCGCTATGCTGTGCTCTATGGTATTATACTTGGCTCTGGGGAATCCACCAATATTGGTCTCGGCACATTGGGTTGTGTTAGGCTGCGTTTGATTATGTTACGTTTGGACATGTTAGAATAGGGTACCTGTGACTTTTGCGCTGTGCACTGCTACTCGTCGTATTTCTACTCTCTTCATTGCTCTCCAATACTCTGTTCGACTGCGGGGAGGCCAGTAATAGGTGTCCCGCCATGTTGCTTTGATTTGGGATACGTTTGGTTATGTTAAGTGTGGGTAGCTTAGGAGACGGTAGCATTGACTTTTGTGCTTTACACTGCTTTTCGGTGGATCCCTGTGATCTACTCTGCTCCACTACATTCTGCTTTGCTCCTGGGAGGCCAGTTGCTTTGGTCGCGGCAGGTTGCTTTCAGCTACGCTACGCATGTTTATGTCAGGTTAGGTCAGGTTTGGTTAAGATATATATGACTTTCGTGCTGTTCACTGCAGTGTGGTACATTTCTGCCTACTACTGTGCTCTAGTGCATTCTGCTTTTCTCTGTACAGGCCAGCAATTGTGGTCTGGTCATGTTAGGTTTAGTCAGGCTTCGTTTGTATGCGTTACGTATGGCTAGGTTAAGATAGGCTACTATGGCGTTTGTGCTATTCACTGCTTTTCGGTGGATTTCTGCGCGCAAATGTGCTCTAGTGTCCTCTGCTTGTCTCTGTGAGGACAGCGATATTGACCTGGGCATGTTATGTTGAGCTACACTACGTTCGGATGGGTTAGGATTGGCAAAGTTATGTCAGGATATGTTTGACTTTTGTGCTGCACAATGCGGTAAGGTTGTTTTCTGCGCTCTTGTGTGCTCTAGTATATTCTGCTTAGCTCTGGGGAGGCCAGCAGTAGTGGTCTCGGCGTGTCAGGTTGAAATATGCTACGTTTTGTTGTGTCACGTTTGGGATGATAGGATATGATACTTCAGACATTTGTGCTATACACAGATATCCGCGGGTTTCTGCGCTCTACTGTGCTCTGGCTTATTCTGCTTGCCTTTGGGAACGCCTGGAGTAGTGTTCTCGGCACGTTAGGTTGCGTTTACGTACGTTTGCTTATGTTACGTTCGATTATGTTAGGATAGAGTAGCTCAGACTTTTGTGCCATACGCTGCTATACGGCGGATGTCCGCGTTGTACATTGCTCCACTATTCTCCGCTCTACTCTAGGGTGGCGAGCGATAGAGGTCGTGTCACGTTAGGTTGAGCTAGGTTATGCCTCGTTAGGATAGGATAGGCTATGTTTGGATAGGATGGCTTCGACTGTCGTCCTATACCCTGTTATTCGGTGTATTCATGTGATCTGCTGCGCTATACCAAACTCTGTTTTGCTATGGGGATGCCAGGAGCAGTGGTCGCTGCACTCTCTCGTGAGTTGCGCTGCATTCGGTTAGGTTAGGCTTGGTCAGGCTATGTTAAGATATCTTCGAGCTTTGCGCTGTTCACTGCAATGCGACGGACTTCTGCGCAATAGTATGCTCTAATATGCCCTGTTCGGCTCTGGAGAGACCAGAAATATTGGTCTTCTCTCATCATGCTTAGTTACACTACATTTAGATAGGTTAGGCAAGGTAATGTTAGGTCAGGCTATATCTGACTTTTGTGATATTCACTGCAATGCGTTGGGTTTCTGCGCTCTACTGTGCTCTAGTACATCTTGCTTGTCTCTGTGGAGCCCAGTAATTGCGGTCTCGCTAAGTTAGGTTACGTTTGATTATGTTTCGTTTGCGTGGGTAAGGAGAGTATAACTTGTCTATTGTGCTATACACAGCTGTAATGCGGGTTTCTGCGGTCTCGTGCGTCATAATATGCTCTGCTTGGCTCTGCGGTGGCCAGTATTTCTGGTTTCGGCACGTTTGGTTCAGTTATGTTACGTCTAGTTCGGGTAGCTTAGGAAGTCATGGTTTGGATTTCTTTGACTTTTGTGCCATACACTGCTATTCGGAGGATTTCTGAGCTCTACATTGCTCTAATATACTCTGCGCGGCTCTGTGGCTGCGAGCAATAGTGGTCGTGCACATTATTTTGAGTTAGTCTATATTTGGTTCGGTTAGGTTGGGATAAATTTGCTTACGATAGCTATGACGTGTTTGCTATGCACTGATATTCGGTGGATTTCTGTGACCTACTCTGCTGTACTGTATTCTGGTTGATTCTGAGGATGCCAGCAGCAGAGGACTCGGCATGTTATTTTCGGCTATGGCACGTTTCTTAGGTTAGGTTGGGTCTGGTTAGGTTAGGTTATCTCCAACTTTTGAGCTGTACACTACTATTCGGTGGATTTCTGCGCTCTGCATTGCCCTACTGTACCCTGCTCGGCTCTGTGGAGGCGAGCGATAGTGGCCGCGGCACGTTAGGTTGAGCTATGTTATGATTGGTTTGGATAGGCTAGGCTTGCTTGGTAAGGGTCGCCTCGACTTTCGTGCTGTACACTGTTATTCGATGGATTTCTGTGATCGACTGTGCCCTACTACAGTCTGCTGGAGTGTGCGGAGGCAAGGTGCCGCGTTTCCGGCACGTTGCGTTGAGATATGCCGTTTGTGTTAGGATAGGTCAGGCTAGGTTAGGTTATATTCGACTTTTGTGCTATCCACTGGAATGGGGTGGATTTCCGATCACTACTGTGCTCTAGTATATTCTGCTTGCCTCTGTACAGGCCAGCAGCAGAGGTGTCGTCATTGTGGGTTAAGACATGATATGTTTAGGTATATTACGTTTGGCTAGGGTAGGATAGGCTACATTCACTTAGTGCTGTTCAAAGCTATTCGGACGATTTCTGTGCTCTAATGTGCTGTAATATGCTCTTCTTGACTCTGGGAGGCCAGCAATAGTGGTCTCGGCACGATAGAAAGGACTATGCTACGTTCGTTTATGTTACGTTTGGTGAAGTTAGGATACGATAACTTAGACCTTTGTGTTATACGCCGCTATCCGTCGATTTCTGCGCTCTGCCCCGTTCTAATACTTGCTGCTTGGCTCTGGGGATGCCAGCAGCAGTGGTCGTGGCGCGTTATGTTCAGTTACGCTACTTTTGGTTAGGTAAAGTTAGGCCAGGTAGGGTTAGGTTATCCTCGACTTCTGTAACATACACTGCTATTCGGTGGATTTCTCCTGTCTACATTCCTTTACTATACTCTGCTCGTCCCTGGGGAGGCGAGCTCTAGCGGCCGTCGCACGTTAGGTTGAGCTATGTTGCGACAGGATAGATCTGTGTATGCTACATTTGGTTGCTGTGGTTCCGTCCTTCGTTCTGTACACTGTGACTCGGTGGATTTCTGTGTTTTACTGTGCTCTGCCACATTCAGCTTGGCTGCGTGGAGGACAGGACCGGAGGTCGTGGCGCGTTATGTTGAGTTGTGCTGCGTTCTGTTAGGTTAGGTTACGTCAGGTTAGGTTACGATACCCACGGCTTTTGTGCTGCTCACTGCATTGCGGTGGATTTCGGCGCACTACTGTGCTCTAGGACGTTCTGCTCGTATCTGTGGGGGACAGCAACAGTGGTCTCGTTATGTTAGGTTGAGATAGCTTACGTTTGGGTATGTTACGTATGGCAAGGTTAGGAGACCCTACTTTGACTTTTGTGCCATGCTCCGCTGTTCCGTGGATTTCTACGCTCTAGTGTGCACCAATACGCTCTACTTGGCACTGGGGTGGCTAATAATTGTGGTCTCGACACGTTAGGTTTGGTTGTGTTACGTTTAGTGAGGTAAGGATATGAGAGTTTAGAACTTTGTGCTATATACCGCTATCAGTGAAATCCTGCGCTCGACTGTGTTCCAGTATCTTCTGCTTGGCTCTTTCGAGGTGAGCAATAGTGGTCTCTTCACGTTAGGTTGGGATAGGCTACGTTTGGTTAGGCTATGTCAGGTTATGTTTGGTTGGGTTGGCTTCGACTTTCGTGCTATACACTGTTCCTCGGTGGATTTCTGCACTCCACTTCGCTTTTCTACATTCTGCTTGACCCTATGGAGGCGAGCAATAGTGGCCGCGTCACGTAATGCTGGTGTACGCTACGTTTGGTTAGGTTACGTTAGCTTGGCTTAGGTCTGGATATATGCGGCTTTTGTTCTGTGCACTGTGATTCTATAGACTTCTGCACCCTACTGCCCTGTAGTAAGTTCTGCATGACTCTGAGCTGCCAAGCAATAGCGATCAGGGTACGATAGGTTGAGTTATGTTGCCTTTGGTTGTGTCACGACTGGATTTATTAGGATAGGACAGCTTTGACCTTTGTGCTATACGCTGCTATTCGGTGGTCTTCTGCACTCCAGTGTGCTCTAGTAAGTTCTGCTTGTCTCTGTGGTAGCCAGCATTAGTGGTCTCGACACGTTACGTAGAGACATCCTACATTCGGTTATGTTGCGCTTGGTGAGGTTACGATAGGCTACTTTGCCTTTTGTGGTATTCACCGCTATTTGGTGTGTTTCTGCGGTCTACTGTGCTCTGCTGCACCGTGCTTGCCTGTAGTTCGGCCAGGAGTAGCGGTCGCGGCACGTTATGTTGAGCTATACTGCGTTCAGTTAAGTTAGGGTATGTCAGGTTAGGTTAGGGTATCTTCGACTTTTTTGCTATACACTGCTGTTCCGTGGATTTTTGCGCTCCACATTGCTTTATTGTGCCCTGCTTGGCGCAGGGGTGGCCGGTGATAGTGGTCTTGGAACATTAGGTTGAGTTATGTAACGTTTCGTTGGGATAGGATAGGATTCATAGTTTAGGCTATCTACGGCCCTTGCGCCATTCACTGCATCGCACTGGAATTCTGCGCTCTCACGTGCTCTAGTGCATTCTGCTTATCCATGTGGAGGCCAGCAATAGTGGCCTCGTCATGCTACATAGGGTTAGGTTACATTTGGTTGTGTTACGTTTAGTTAGGTGTGGACAGGATGTCATGTCCTTTGTGCTATACGCCACCATTCTGAGGGTTTCTGCGCTCTCGTGCGCTGTAATATGCTCTGATTGTCTGTGGGGTGTCCAGTAATAGAGATCTCGGCACGACACTGTGAGGATGGTTACGTCTCGTTAGGTTAGGTTGGGAGGGCTCGGTCAGAATTTCCTCAAACTTTGTGCTTTAACCTGCCGTTCAATGGATCTCTGCGCTCTACATTTCTCTACTACGCTCTGCTTATCTGTGAGGTGGGGAGCAATAGTGGTCCAGGCACGTCAGGTTTAGTTAGGTTACGTTTGGTTAGGTTAGGTCAGGCTAAGTGTTGATAGTGTAGCTTTGACCTTCGTATTATACAATGTTATTCGTTGGATTTCTGTGATCTACTGAGCTCAGCTACACTCTACTTGCCACAGGGGAGGCCACGAGCTGTGGTCGCGGCACGCTATTTTGAGCAATGCTGTGTTCGATTAGGTTAGGTTAGGTGAGGTTAGGTTTGTATATCTTCGACTTCTGTGCTATATATTGCTATTCGGAGGATTTCTGTGCTCTACAATGCTCTACTATGCTCTGCTCGACTATGGGGCGGCGAGCAAATTTTGCCGCGGCACGTTTTCTTTAGTTAGGCTACGTTTTATTCGCTCATGTCAGGTTAAGTTTGCTTAGGGTACCTCCGGCTCTCGTGCTATACACTGTTATCAGGTCGATTCCTGTGATCCACTAAGCTCTACTGCAATCTGCTTTGCTCTGGGGAAGCCAGGAGCAGCGGTCGCGCCACGTCATGTTGTGTTATGTTGAGTTCGGCTAGGTTGGATTATGATAGGTTAGGATATGGTACCTACGGCCCTTGTGCCATTCACTGCATTGCACTGGATTTCTGCGCTCTAATGTGCTCCAGTACATTCTGCTTGTCTCCGACGAGTCCAGCAATGGTGGTCTCGTAATGTTAGATTGAGTTATACTACGTTCGGGTATGTCACGTTTGGCTATGTTGGGATAGGCTTCTTTGACTTATGAGCAACTCACTGCATTTCGGTGGATTTCTGCGCTCTAATGCGCTCTTATATGCTCTGCTCGGCTCTTGGAGGCCAGCAATATTGGCCTCGTCGCTTTATGTTTAGTTACTCTCCGTTTTGATCGGTTAGTTGAGGCCAAGTTCTGTCTGGATATGGTTGGATTTTGTGCTGTGCACTGCAATGCGGTGGATTACCGCACTCTGCTGTGCTCTGCTATGTCCTGCTTGGCTCTGGGAAGGGCAGATTTACCGCACTCTGCTGTGCTCTGCTATGTCCTGCTTGGCTCTGGGAAGGCCAGAAATAACGGGTTCGGCACGTGCGGTTGAGATATGACACGCCTGGTTAAGTTACGTTTGGCGAGGTTTGGACAGGATAGCTTAGACATCTGTGCTATACGCTCCTCTCCTCCAACTTCTGCGATCTACTGCGTTTTAATATTCTCTACTTGGCTCTGGGGAGGCCAGCAATAGTGGTCTCGGCGCTTTGAGTTTATTTATGCTGCGTTGGCATATGACAGGTTTGGTTATGTTAGGACAGATTATCCAAGACTTTCGTGCCATTCCCTGCCATTCGGCGGATTTCCGTGATCTAGTGTTTCCTATTGCATTCGGCTCGCCTCAGGGGAGGCCAGGAGCAGTGGTCGCGGCACGTAATGTTGCGTTAGGCTGCATCTTGTTATGCTACGTATGGTTAGGTTAGGATAGGAGAGCTTTGACTTTTGTGCTATACACCGCTATACGGTGGATTTCTACTATCTATTGTTCTCTAGTATGCTCTGCTTGGCTCTGGGGAGGACAGCAATTGTTGTCGCGGCACGTTAGGCGTAGTTTGATTACGTTTAGTTGGGTTAGGCTTGGTTGTGTTAGGCAAGGATATCTTCGTCTTATGTGCTGAGCACTGACCGTATATGGTCCTCCGTATTCTACTGTGGTCTATCATTTTCTGCATGTCTCTGGGGACTGCAGCGGTGATGGTTGCGGCACGTTTGGTTGGGTCATCTTACGTTTGGTTAGGTTATATTAGGCTGGGCTTGGTCAGGATATCTCTGACTTTTGCGCTAGACAATGCAATGCGTTCAATTTCTACGCTCTACTGTGCTGTAATATCGTCTGATGGGCTCTGGGACGCCAGCAATTGTTTTCTCGGCACGCTAGGTTGGGTTAGGTTACATCGGGTCAGGTTAGGTATGTCTGGGTTATGGTAGGATATGTTTGACGTATCAGCTACGCATTTCCATTCATTAGTCATCTGCGATCTACTCCCCTTTAATATATTCTGCTCGACGATGGAGATGCCAGCAACAGTGGACTCGGCTCGTTAGATATCGTTAGTCATCACTTGGTATGGTTTGGTTGGGTCAGGTACGTTTGAGGTGCCTTTGATATTTGAGCTATTCGCTTTTATTTGGTAGCTTCCTGCACTCTACTGTGCTCAAGTGTGTTCTGCTAGGCACTGGGGATTCCAGTGGCAGTGGTCTCGGCACGTTAGTTTGAGATACGCAACGTTTTGTTTCGTTGTGTTAGTTTGTGTTTGCATTGGATCGTTTTGGCTTTTGTGCTATTCACTGTTATTCTGTGGATTTCTGCGCTTTACTGTCCTCTAACAGGATCAGCTTTGCTCCTGTAGGGACAGCAATTGTGGTCTCGGCACGTTGCATTGGGTCAGGCTAAGTTTAATTAGGTCAGGTTAGGTCTGGTTAGGTAAGTATATCATTGACTTTTGTGCTCTACACTGCATTGCGGCGAATTTTGCGCCCTAATGTGCACCAATATTCTAGGCTTGGCGCTGGGGAGGCCGGAAATTGTGGTCTCGGCACGTTAGGTGGAGCTAGGTTAGGTTAGAGAAGGTTAGGTTGGTCTGGGTGATGTTAGGATATCTTTGAATTTTCTGCTATACATTGCCATTCCTTGCACTTCTGCGCTCTACTTTCCTCTAGTACGTTCCGCTTGGCGATGCGGAGGCCAGCAATATTAGCCTCGGCTGGTTCGGTTCAGCTAGTCTACGTTCTGTTGGTTTACGTTAGGTCAGGTTGGGTCGGGATACCAACGATTTTTGTGCTCTACATTGCTGCTCGGTGTCATTCTGCGCTCTACTGTGCTATAGCATATTCTGCTTGTCCCTAGGGATGCCTGAAAACAGCGGTCTCGGCACGTTAGTTTCAGTTAGGCCACGTACGGTTAGGTTACCTTTGCGTGGGTTAGGTACAAATAGCTTTGACATACGTGGTGTACACTGCTATTCGGCGGATTTCTGCGCTCTACTGATCTCCACCGTATTCTGCTTGGCACTGGGGAGTCCAGCAATTGTGGCTGCGGCGCGTCATGTTGAATTAGGCTTCGTTTGATTGTTACGTTGGTTTAGGTTAGGTTTGGATTTCTTCGACATTTCTGCTATACACTGCGATCGTATGGATTTATGTACTCCACTCCCCATTGATATGTTAAGCTTGGATCTGGAGGATTAGCCGTAGCGGTCTAGGCACGTTGGGTGTTAATAGGTCTCGTTTGGTTATGTTACGCTTTGATAATTTAGGACCGGGAACTTTCACTTTTGTGCTATACAGTGAGGTTCTATGTGTTCCTTCTCTCGACGCTCCTCTAACATGTTCTGCTTGACTGTGGAGAGGTCAGCAATACTGGTCGCGGCACGTTAGATTGAGTCACATTACGTATGGTTAGGTCAGTTTCTGCCGGGTTAGGCTAGGATAGCCTCGACTTTTGTGCTATGGACTGCTGGTCGGTGGATTTCTGCGCTCTGCTCTGCCCTAATAAGCTCTGCTTTTCTCTGCGGTGGCCAGCAATGGTGGTCTAGGCACGCTAGGTTGGTATAAGCTATGCATGCCTAGGTCATATTGGTTTGCGTTAGGCATGCACAGCTTGACTTTCGTGGTATACACTGCCATTGGGTGGACTCGGTCGCCCTTCTGCGCTATGGTATATTCTGCTTAGCAATGTGGAAGCCAGCAATAGCGGTCTCGGTTCGTATGTATTAGTTATTCTACGTTTGGTTAGGTTAGGCTAGGTCAGGTAATGCCAGGTTATCCTTGACATTTGTGCTATTCGCCCGTCCTTGGAGGCTTTCCGCGCTCCGCTGTGCTCTACTATATTCTTCCCGGCTCTGGGGAAACCAGCAATAGCGGTCCTGGCTCGTTAGGATGAGTTACGTTGCATTCGGTTATATTACGTTTGGACATGTTGGGATGGGGTAGCTGCGACTTTTGTGCGATACACTGATATTACGCGTAATTCTACGCACTTCTACGCTCGACCATACTCTGTTTGACTCTGGGGAGGCCAGCAATATTGGTCTAGGCACGTTGGGTTGGAATAGGTTATGTCTGGTTATGATGTGTTTAGTTGGGTTAGGCACGGATAGCTTTGACCTTCGCGCTACACGCTGCTGTTCGGTGGATTTCTGCGATCTACTGTGATCAAATATGCTCTCCTTTGCTCTCTGGAGTCCAGAAACTGTGTCCGCAGCCCGTTATGTCGAATTGTGTGACGTTTGGTAAGGTTAGGTTAGTTTGCGTTACGAGATAACATCTCCGGCTTTTGTGCCGTAAACAGAAGTGGGGAGGATTTCTGCGCCCTGCTGTTCTGTAGTATGTTCTGCTTGGCTCTGACTAGGCCAGTAATAGGGGTATCGCCTGGTTAAGTGGAGATAGGCTACGCTTGGTTAGGTTATGTTAGATATGGTTTGGTTCTCGAAGTTTCGACTTTTCCGCTTCACGCTGCGATTCTATGGGTTTCTGCTATCTACTCTCCTCCAATATGTTCCGCTTGGCTCCAGGGCGGCCAGCAATGGTGGTCGCTTCACGCAAGGTTTAGTTAGGTTACGTTTGGTTACGTTACGATTGATTAGGTTAGGAGGGGCTTGCTTTGAACCTTGTGATGTACTCTGCTTTTCGGTGGATTACTGCCATCTAAATTTCTCTACTATACTCTACTCGACTCTGAAATGGCTAGTAATAGAGGCCCCAGCACGTTAGATTGATTTATGCTACATTTGTCTATATTACGCACGGGTAGGTCGGGAGTGGATACCATTGAGTTTTGTTCTATATACTGCTATTGGGGGCACTTCTTCACTATACTGTGCCCTATTATGATATGCTTGGCTCTTGGGATGCCAGTAACGGTGGTTTCGGGATAATATGTTAGATAGGATAAGTTCAGTTACGTTATGTTAGCTTTTGTTATGTTTGGTTAGCCTAGCCTTTTCTGCTACACACTGTGACTCCATGGATTCCTGCAATCTACCCTCCTCTAATACGCTCTGTTTGACTCTGTGGAGGGCAGCAATGCTGGACGCGGCACGTTAGGTTGTGTTAGATTACACATGGTTAGGTCAGGTTGCGTTTGGTTAGGTTAGGATAGCTGTGACTTTTGTGCACAATACTGACATTATGTGGGCTTCTGTGCTCTACCGTGCTCTATCATATTCCGCTGGTCTCTGGGTATGTCAGCAATAGTGGTCGCGGATCCTTAAGTTGTATTATGTTACGTCAGCGTACGTTACGGTTGGCCAGTTTTGTAGACGACCAATTTGTCTTTTGCAGTGTACACCGTCATTCGGCGGATATCTGCGCTTTACTGTGCTCTAACCGCTTCAGCTTGTCTATGGGAGGGCCAGAAACATTGGTACCGGCACGTTACTTTGTGTTAGGCTACGTTTGGTTAGGTTAGGTTAGGTCAGCTTAAGTTAGGTTATCTTTGACTTGTGTGCTTTATACTGCAATGCGGCGAATGTTTGCGCTCCGTTGTGCTCTGGTGTATACTGATTGGCTCTGCGGAGGACAGCAATGGCGGTATGGGCACGTTAGTGTGAGTCAGGTTACGTTTGGTTGTGTTAAGCTTGTTAGGGTTAGGTTAGGATATCTTGCACTTCGCCACTGTACAATATATTGCGGCGGATTTGTGCGCTCTACTGGACTCTAGGACGTCCTGCTTGCCTCTCGGAATGTCAGTAATTGCGTTCTCGGCACATTAGGTTTGGATGGGGTACGTTTGTCATTGTTTATTCGCCTTTATTTGGTAGCTTCCTGCACTCTACTGTGCTCAAGTGTGTTCTGCTAGGCACTGGGGATTCCAGTAGCAGTGGTCTCGGCACGTTAGTTTGAGATATGCAACGTTTTGTTTGGTTGTGTTAGTTTGTGTTAGCATTGGATAGCTTTGGCTTCTGTGCTATTCACTGTTATTCTGTGGATTTCTGCGCTTTACTGTCCTCTAACAGGATCAGCTTTGCTCCTGGAGGGACAGCAATAGTGGTCTCGGCACGTTGCATTGGGTCAGGCTAAGTTTAATTAGGTCAGGTTAGGTCTGGTTAGGTAAGTATATCATTGACTTTTGTGCTCTACACTGCATTGCGGCGAATTTTGCGCCCTAATGTGCACCAATATTCTAGGCTTGGCGCTGGGGAGGCCGGAAATTGTGGTCTCGGCACGTTAGGTGGAGCTAGGTTAGGTTAGAGAAGGTTAGGTTGGTCTGGGTGATGTTAGGATATCTTTGAATTTTCTGCTATACATTGCCATTCCTTGCACTTCTGCGCTCTACTTTCCTCTAGTAAGTTCCGCTTGGCGATGCGGAGGCCAGCAATATTAGCCTCGGCTGGTTCGGTTCAGCTAGTCTACGTTCTGTTGGTTTACGTTAGGTCAGGTTGGGTCGGGATACCAACGACTTTTGTGCTCTACATTGCTGCTCGGTGTCATTCTGCGCTCTACTGTGCTATAGCATATTCTGCTTGTCCCTAGGGATGCCTGAAAACAGCGGTCTCGGCACGTTAGTTTCAGTTAGGCCACGTACAGTTAGGTTACCTTTGCGTGGGTTAGGTACAAATAGCTTTGACATACGTGGTGTACACTGCTATTCGGCGGATTTCTGCGCTCTACTGATCTCCACCGTATTCTGCTTGGCACTGGGGAGTCCAGCAATTGTGGCTGCGGCGCGTCATGTTGAATTAGGCTTCGTTTGATTGTTACGTTGGTTTAGGTTAGGTTTGGATTTCTTCGACATTTCTGCTATACACTGCGATCGTATGGATTTATGTACTCTACTCCCCATTGATATGTTAAGCTTGGATCTGGAGGATTAGCCGTAGCGGTCTAGGCACGTTGGGTGTTAATAGGTCACGTTTGGTTATGTTACGCTTTGATAATTTAGGACCGGGAACTTTCACTTTTGTGCTATACAGTGAGGTTCTATGTGTTCCTTCTCTCGACGCTCCTCTAACATGTTCTGCTTGACTGTGGAGAGGTCAGCAATACTGGTCGCGGCACGTTAGATTGAGTCACATTACGTATGGTTAGGTCAGTTTCTGCCGGGTTAGGCTAGGATAGCCTCGACTTTTGTGCTATGGACTGCTGGTCGGTGGATTTCTGCGCTCTGCTCTGCCCTAATAAGCTCTGCTTTTCTCTGCGGTGGCCAGCAATGGTGGTCTAGGCACGCTAGGTTGGTATAAGCTATGCATGCCTAGGTCATATTGGTTTGCGTTAGGCATGCACAGCTTGACTTTCGTGGTATACACTGCCATTGGGTGGACTCGGTCGCCCTTCTGCGCTATGGTATATTCTGCTTAGCAATGTGGAAGCCAGCAATAGCGGTCGCGGTTCGTATGTATTAGTTATTCTACGTTTGGTTAGGTTAGGCTAGGTCAGGTAATGCCAGGTTATCCTTGACATTTGTGCTATTCGCCCGTCCTTGGAGGCTTTCCGCGCTCCGCTGTGCTCTACTATATTCTTCCCGGCTCTGGGGAAACCAGCAATAGCGGTCCTGGCTCGTTAGGATGAGTTACGTTGCATTCGGTTATATTACGTTTGGACATGTTGGGATGGGGTAGCTGCGACTTTTGTGCGATACACTGATATTACGCGTAATTCTACGCACTTCTACGCTCGACCATACTCTGTTTGACTCTGGGGAGGCCAGCAATATTGGTCTAGGCACGTTGGGTTGGAATAGGTTATGTCTGGTTATGATGTGTTTAGTTGGGTTAGGCACGGATAGCTTTGACCTTCGCGCTACACGCTGCTGTTCGGTGGATTTCTGCGATCTACTGTGATCAAATATGCTCTCCTTTGCTCTCTGGAGTCCAGAAACTGTGTCCGCAGCCTCGCTTTGATAATTTAGGACCGGGAACTTTCACTTTTGTGCTATACAGTGAGGTTCTATGTGTTCCTTCTCTCGACGCTCCTCTAACATGTTCTGCTTGACTGTGGAGAGGTCAGCAATACTGGTCGCGGCACGTTAGATTGAGTCACATTACGTATGGTTAGGTCAGTTTCTGCCGGGTTAGGCTAGGATAGCCTCGACTTTTGTGCTATGGACTGCTGGTCGGTGGATTTCTGCGCTCTGCTCTGCCCTAATAAGCTCTGCTTTTCTCTGCGGTGGCCAGCAATGGTGGTCTAGGCACGCTAGGTTGGTATAAGCTATGCATGCCTAGGTCATATTGGTTTGCGTTAGGCATGCACAGCTTGACTTTCGTGGTATACACTGCCATTGGGTGGACTCGGTCGCCCTTCTGCGCTATGGTATATTCTGCTTAGCAATGTGGAAGCCAGCAATAGCGGTCGCGGTTCGTATGTATTAGTTATTCTACGTTTGGTTAGGTTAGGCTAGGTCAGGTAATGCCAGGTTATCCTTGACATTTGTGCTATTCGCCCGTCCTTGGAGGCTTTCCGCGCTCCGCTGTGCTCTACTATATTCTTCCCGGCTCTGGGGAAACCAGCAATAGCGGTCCTGGCTCGTTAGGATGAGTTACGTTGCATTCGGTTATATTACGTTTGGACATGTTGGGATGGGGTAGCTGCGACTTTTGTGCGATACACTGATATTACGCGTAATTCTACGCACTTCTACGCTCGACCATACTCTGTTTGACTCTGGGGAGGCCAGCAATATTGGTCTAGGCACGTTGGGTTGGAATAGGTTATGTCTGGTTATGATGTGTTTAGTTGGGTTAGGCACGGATAGCTTTGACCTTCGCGCTACACGCTGCTGTTCGGTGGATTTCTGCGATCTACTGTGATCAAATATGCTCTCCTTTGCTCTCTGGAGTCCAGAAACTGTGTCCGCAGCCCGTTATGTCGAATTGTGTGACGTTTGGTAAGGTTAGGTTAGTTTGCGTTACGAGATAACATCTCCGGCTTTTGTGCCGTAAACAGAAGTGGGGAGGATTTCTGCGCCCTGCTGTTCTGTAGTATGTTCTGCTTGGCTCTGACTAGGCCAGTAATAGGGGTATCGCCTGGTTAAGTGGAGATAGGCTACGCTTGGTTAGGTTATGTTAGATATGGTTTGGTTCTCGAAGTTTCGACTTTTCCGCTTCACGCTGCGATTCTATGGGTTTCTGCTATCTACTCTCCTCCAATATGTTCCGCTTGGCTCCAGGGCGGCCAGCAATGGTGGTCGCTTCACGCAAGGTTTAGTTAGGTTACGTTTGGTTACGTTACGATTGATTAGGTTAGGAGGGGCTTGCTTTGAACCTTGTGATGTACTCTGCTTTTCGGTGGATTACTGCCATCTAAATTTCTCTACTATACTCTACTCGACTCTGAAATGGCTAGTAATAGAGACCCCAGCACGTTAGATTGATTTATGCTACATTTGTCTATATTACGCACGGGTAGGTCGGGAGTGGATACCATTGAGTTTTGTTCTATATACTGCTATTGGGGGCACTTCTTCACTATACTGTGCCCTATTATGATATGCTTGGCTCTTGGGATGCCAGTAACGGTGGTTTCGGGATAATATGTTAGATAGGATAAGTTCAGTTACGTTATGTTAGCTTTTGTTATGTTTGGTTAGCCTAGCCTTTTCTGCTACACACTGTGACTCCATGGATTCCTGCAATCTACCCTCCTCTAATACGCTCTGTTTGACTCTGTGGAGGGCAGCAATGCTGGACGCGGCACGTTAGGTTGTGTTAGATTACACATGGTTAGGTCAGGTTGCGTTTGGTTAGGTTAGGATAGCTGTGACTTTTGTGCACAATACTGACATTATGTGGGCTTCTGTGCTCTACCGTGCTCTATCATATTCCGCTGGTCTCTGGGTATGTCAGCAATAGTGGTCGCGGATCCTTAAGTTGTATTATGTTACGTCAGCGTACGTTACGGTTGGCCAGTTTTGTAGACGACCAATTTGTCTTTTGCAGTGTACACCGTCATTCGGCGGATATCTGCGCTTTACTGTGCTCTAACCGCTTCAGCTTGTCTATGGGAGGGCCAGAAACATTGGTACCGGCACGTTACTTTGTGTTAGGCTACGTTTGGTTAGGTTAGGCTAGGTCAGCTTAAGTTAGGTTATCTTTGACTTGTGTGCTTTATACTGCAATGCGGCGAATGTTTGCGCTCCGTTGTGCTCTGGTGTATACTGATTGGCTCTGCGGAGGACAGCAATGGCGGTATGGGCACGTTAGTGTGAGTCAGGTTACGTTTGGTTGTGTTAAGCTTGTTAGGGTTAGGTTAGGATATCTTGCACTTCGCCACTGTACAATATATTGCGGCGGATTTGTGCGCTCTACTGGACTCTAGGACGTCCTGCTTGCCTCTCGGAATGTCAGTAATTGCGTTCTCGGCACATTAGGTTTGGATGGGGTACGTTTGTCATTGTTATGCTTGCCTTGTTCAGGTTTGGATAGTTTCGACTTTTCACATATATGCTGCGATTCTATGGATTCCTGCGCTCTGCTCTTCACCAGTACTCCCTGCTTGACTCTGTGGTGGTCAGAAATACTGGCCGCGGCACGTTTGGTTGAGTTAGATTACGTTTGGTTGTGTTAGGTTGTGTTCGGTTAGTTAAGCATAGCTCTGACTTTCGTGGTATACACTGCTGTTCGATGGATTTCTGCGCTCTACTCTGCTCTAGTATGTTCTGCTTGGCACTTGTAAGGCCAGAAATATCGGTCTCGGCTCGTTGGGGTTCGTTAGTCCATGTTTTATTAAGTTAGGTTCGGTCAGGATATGTTAGGACATATTAGACTTTGTGGTAGACACTGCTATTTGTTGGCACTCTGCGCTCCTCTGTTCTCTAGTATAATCTGTCTGACTCTTACGAAGTCACCAAGAGAGGTCTAGGCTAGTTAGGATGGGTCCGGTTACGTTTGTTTACGTCACGCTTGGTTAGGCTATGCTAGGATAGCTATGACTTTTGCGCTATAAACTGCTGTTCGCCGGATTTCTGCTCTCTACTGTGCTCTAGGGTCCTACGCCTGTCTCTGGGGAGGACAGCAATAGCGGTAACGCCACGTTACGTTCAGTCAGGCTATGTTTTGTTAGGCTTGGTTAGGTCATGTTAGGTTAGTATATCTTCGACTTTTGTGATTTACACCGCAATGCGGCGCTTTTCTGTGCTCTACTGTGCTCCGGTATATTCAGATTTGCCCAGGGGTGGACAGTAATAGTGGTTTAGGCACGTTAGATTGAGTTGGATTACGTTCAGTTATGGTACGTTTGGTTTGGTTAAGCTGGCACAACATCGACTTTTGTGCTATACACTGCTATTGGGATGATTCCTGCGCTCTACTGCTATCCAATATGCTCTGCTTTGATCTGTCGAGGCTAGAAATTGTGGCCGCGTCGCGTCGGGTTGAGTTAGGTTACGTTTGGTCAGTTTTGGTTTGCTTGGGTTTGGTTAGGGTAGCTTTGACTTTTGTACGCAACGCTGATATTCTATTGACTTCTGTTCTCTAGTCTGCTCTATAATATTCCGCAGGTCTCTGGGGACGCCAGCAACAATGGTCGCGGCACGTTAGGGTTAGTTAAGCTACGTTTTGCTATGCTAAGTCTTGATCAGCTTATGATATGGTAGATGGGACGTTTGTGCTGTACACTGACACGTGGTGGACGTCTACGCTCTACTCTGCTCTGCACGACACTGGGAAGGCCAGCATCAGCTGCCGCCGCTCCTTAGATTGTGTTATGTTACGTTTGTGTACGTTTCTATTGGTTAGGTTTGTAGAGTGTAGCTTTGACTTTTGTGCCATACATTGCTATTCGGTGGATTTCTGCGCTCCACTGTGCTCTAGTATGTTCATCTTGGTTCTGGGAGGGCCAGCAACAGAGATATCGACACGTTACGTTGTGTTACGCTACGTTTGGTTTGGCTAGGTTAGGTCAGGGTAGCATAGGATACCTCTGACTTTTGTGCTTTACACTGCACTGCGGCGGATTTCTGCGCTCTACTGTGCTCTAGTATATTATGGTTGGCTTTGTGGAAGTCAGCAATAGCGGTCTTGGCACGTTTGGTCGGGTTAGATTACGTTTCGCTATGCTTCGTTTGGCTACGTTAGGCTAGGAAAGCTATGACTTTTGTGCTATACACTGCTATTCGGAGAATTTCTCCGCTCCCCTGTGATCTGATATGTTAAGCTTGGCTCTGGGAATGACAGCAATAGTGGCGTCGGCACGTTACGTTGAGTTAAGCAACATTTGGTTAGGTTAGGTGAGGTCTGGTTTGGTCACGTTATTTTTGACTTTTGTGCTGTACACTGCTTTTCGGTGGATTACTGGCCTCTGCATTGCTCTGCTGTACTCTGCTCTGTTATGGGGAGGCCAGTAATACTGGTCCCGGCATGTTAGTTTGAACTAAGCTACGTTTGGTTGTGTTACGTTTGGGTAGGGTAGGAGAGGATAGCATCGACTCTTGCGCTATATACTGGTCTTCGGTGGAATACTTCGCTATACTGCGCTCTGCTATGCTCCGCCTGGCGCTGGGGATGCCAGCAATAGTGGGCTCGGCACGTTAGGTTGATTTAGGTTACCTTTGACAGGTATACATTAGGTTAGTTTAAGGGAAGATACCTTCGACTTTTGTGCTGTACGAAGCTATTCGGTGGATTTCAGCGTTCCGCTGTGCTCTAGCATGCTCTGCTTGGCTCCGTGGAGGCCAACTATGGTGACCTCGGCACGTTGCACTTATTTAGGTTATGTTCGGTTGGGTCATATTAGTTTGGGTTTGGCTTTCGTAGTTTTGACTTTCGCGGAATACACTGCTTTTCGGTGGATTTCTGCAATCTAGTGTGCTCTAACATATTCATATTTGCTGTGGGGGTGCCAGCAATAGTGATACCGGCAAGTTACGTTGAGTTATGCTACGTTTGGTTGGGTTAGGGTTTCATTGACTTCTGTGCTTTACGCTGCAATTCGTCGGATTTCTACGCTCTATTTTACTCTGGTATATTCTGGCTGTTTCTGCGCAGATCAGCAATAGTGGTCCAGGCACGTTAGGTTGAGCTAGGATGCGTTTGGTTTTGTTATGCTTGGTTACGTTAGGCGAGAGTAACTTTGGCCTTTGCGTTGTAAGCTGCAATTCGGTGGGTTTCTGCTCTCTTCTGTGATCCAAGATGCTCTGCTTTACTCTGGCGATCCAGAAATTGTGGCCGCGGCACGTTAGGTTGCGCTAGGTTACGTTTGGTTAATATTGGTTTGCTTGGGTTAGGTTAGGATATCTTCTATTTCTCTCCTGTACACTGTAATGCGGCGAACTTCTACGCTCTACTGTGGACTAGTATGTTCTGCTTGCCACTGGAGAGGACAGAAATATGTGTATCGGCTCGTTAGGTTTAGTTATTCCACGCTTGATTTGTTTGGGTTGCGTGAGGTTATTATAGGACCTATTTAACTTTCGCGCTATACGCTGCTATTTGGTGGCACTCTGCGCTCCACTGTTCTCTAATACCTTTTCTCTCTCTCTCCGAGGAAGTCAGGAATAGTGGTCTAGGCAAGTTAGGTTGGTTTAGGTTACGTTTGTTTACGTCATACTTGGTTGGGCTAGGCTATGATAGCTATGCCTTTTGTGCTATACACAGCTTTTCGGAGGATTCCTGAGCTCTACTGCTTCCTAATAAGCTCTGCTTTGCTCTGGGTATGCCAGAACCTGTGGCAGCGGCGCGTCATTTATATCTGGGTTATGTTTGGTTAGGTTAGGTCTGTTTGGGTTACTAGAGGGTATATTTG